>NW_027499412.1:0-125920 GCF_021521415.1 Bidens hawaiensis
GGATTTGCTATTAATTAGAACATATTATTATGTATTAGTTATAATATTAATTGTATGTATGTATACGATTAAGATGAAGATTGAGAGAGAATTTGGGCAGAGATTCGATAAGCTTAAAACTCAATTCTTATTTAACAGTGGAATATACACCACTATATATAGAAGATGGACCTAGTTCGTTACACATTCCGTAACGAACTAGGCTCCACTTCGTTACAATACATTAAATGAAAACTAACTTAACGACACAGCCCCTGATTCGTTTTAAACATCCTTAAAGATTCAGGAGGAAACATACATTAAACCTAGTTCGGTAAACATCCTTAGCAACTAGACTATACCTTAACGAACTACATAAATATCTTTAATAATTAATACATTAATTAAACGACAAATACATTAATGATAAATACAAAAGACTTGAGACGCACAATCGTGGTACTAACAGACACCCCCCTCTTCTTGAGCTCTTTGTCTTTTAACTTATTTAAAGTGCTTTGTCTTCCAATCCCTGCAAACTGTGAATTCCTATGTTCATGACAAACCCGAACAACGCGTTGAAACCGCATTGCAACGATCATAGTCTTCACTACGCTCAATCAAAATCTTGTTTACCAAAAGCACGTCGTTGTTAGTCTCGGTCAAGGTTCGAGAGCCACATTGGATCGATGATTTTGATTAGCTCGGTCCTTTAACCCTTTACCCAGGACAATGACGGCCTCACCAGTTCTGTTATCGTAAGTACCAGTGGTTAAGTGATAAATATATATGTTGATTCAACGTCTTCACAGGCACACACTTCATGGTCTTTGGCGGCTTTACTTTGAGAATCAACTTTCTCCAGCCAAGTCCTTGGGTCAATCTCATTAATACGCTTATGAATAGGGACCTGTGGCTTAAGAAACTTAAACCCATGGTGACCCTCAAATAACAGATGTTTAAGAAACTAATCCGCTATTCGATTTCCCCCATGGTTGATAAATGGTCGACACGCAAGGGTTCCGAACGTCCCCAACGTGGTAATGAGAGAACATCAGTTATCTTCTCATAATATTGGACTCCTTTCTCCCATTTAACAATACACACTTTCAAATCAGAATCAAATAACCAAGAGATAATATCACCTTGAACCTTTGACACGGTCTTGAATGACGTCATATGTTTGTCTTTAGCCCGAGCAACAGCTTCTTATTTATGTTCCTGATCCACATACCGAATGCACCAATAATCTTACGAGCTTTCTTACTTCGATAACCAAACCATCTTTGAATGTCAAGCATCAGTCAGGTTTTCAAGCGAATCAAATCTTATATCAACCACACCTTTACCCTTTGACACCTTATCCAAATTATCCTCAGCTGCTTTGAATATTTCCTCAGTATATACTGGAGCACCCTGATCAACATTGGTGTGTTGAAACAGATCAGGGTATTCCTCAGTTGTACATCTTCAACCTCAACCTCCTCATCTTCATAAATAAAATCCGTATTCAACTGAATAGTCGGATCATTCAAGATCTCTTCATCGTTCTCGACCTCGACATCAGGCTCAGCTTCTAACACGGTTAATTGATCATCATTCAATCCAAGCAATAACGAAATCTGCTCTCGTGTTAGAGACCTTTCCACAAATTGTCCTACCTCAATCTCATCCGCGTTCACAACACTTCTCACCATTCCCTTTTCACCAACAAAAATAACAGTATCGGCCTCGATCATCTCATTCGGTTTGGCAGCCGTATAATCTTGATAAGCAGTAATCTGCTTCCCTGAATCATCAGCAGTGCTTGTACCCGCACCAGAGGACGAGCCATGAGGTTGTTGTGGCTCATTTCCTCCAGCACCCGACGCATCTGGGTCTTCGTCATCGTTCTTGAGCTTCTTTAATTCATCATCCTTGCATGTAAGTTGCAAGATGAGATCTTCTTGTTCTTTTAGTTTCACCCCCTGAGACTCAACAATCTCACAAAGGGCTTCGTTTCCTTTTGACAGAACGAGACATAACTTAACAATTTCTTCTGATTTTCCATCATGCGGTCTTCATTCATTCGATCAACCGACATTTGATTTTCATACAAATGGAGAAGACTCAACACCATACCCTTTTGGTGATCATGAGTCATAGTGTGGAATGAAGCAGAGATAGGTTGAACTGGACCTTGAGGTCGGCTAAGCCTCAAAAATGAAATGTCTATTGGTGGTGGAGGCTTCATGCTAGGTGTAGGAGGAACCACCGAAGTAGCAGCCGAAGGTCTTGGTAATGTAGATAAAACAGAATAAGGAAACATACCAATCCTAGGATCTGAAGTAAGAATGGTCGTTAGAGTAAGCTCCGAGGTTCTAGTAGTAAGCGGAACTGCCGGACGTTGAGGTGTGGACGACCTTAGAGGTTGAACTCCAAACAAGATGTCAAATCCAGCCGAACTCGAGGCTTTGATGAGCCTTCCTTCACCAACTCCTATCCTTTTCGTTTGTGATGAGGTGCTATAGCACCAGCTAAAGCAGCATCAACTTCAGCAGGTTGTAAAGCATGAGCATCACCAATAACATTACCATCTCCACCATCATTGCCACCATCATCACCACCATCACCTTCGTTCCCACCTTCTCCTTCCTCACGCTCGGAATCCAAATCATCATGGATCTAGCGATCATTGTCAGGACATACATAATCCGAATTTGCCAGATGACCAATCAGTCGTTTGGTCGGAGGAGGATCCTTCCTGTAAACTTTCATCCTTCGAACAGTATCAGCCGTCATATGCTCAAGCGTCATCACGTCGTTCACAATGGTTTGATCTATGACTAGATTAGGAATCAAGTCTTGAATAATTAACTGGAGCAATCGAGGATACATAAGGAACTTCTTTCTTTGAACTGTTTGGAGGCACTGTTCCTTAAGATGATAGAAGATCATCTTAGAAAAGTTGAACTACTTGTTTAATATTAATGCGACGAAAGCCGATTGTAACATGATTCGACATTCATCATAACCACCTTTGCGACCTCCCAAGCAATGAATCAACACATGTAATAGATATTTTTAAGTTGGACACAAACCATTCTTGTTGTACATAGAATCGTCAATGTTTCCATCATAGAAAACACGATGAAATAAACCCTTGATCAAGTTCTTATCAAATTCACAAGGATTATCAAGGTTATCTCCAAATTGAAGTACCCGTCGGATCACATCAATTTCAATGGATGTGGTTCTCAACTTCAATGTATCTCGCCGTATTCCAGGATTGACGAATTATACTGAAACGAACGTCAGGATTTGCAGTGATGGAATAGTGAATACGCGAGCGTTGTAGGAACTCCAATAATCTTCCAAAGATGTTCTCATCAGCAAAATTTATACCAACAAATGCACAAATATTATGTTTCTTGTCATATGGAAGCAATGGCATATTTTGTTGTTGTTGTTGTTGTTGTTGATCAGCGACCGAAGGATCTTGGTTCATATTATCAGCCATAGTTCTAAATAAATAATAACAAGAATCAGTAATAATCAAAAGTATATAAATATAAAATTTTAGTTAATTGATGAGTGATCATATCATTTTTGTACAAAAGACTTGTATTATTTAACCATCATTTGAGTTAATATGAATGGTAATAAGTAATAAGTTAATAATGTAAAATTTGTAGATTTTTTTTAATAATTTATCACTTAAATATTAAATTAAAATGTCATTCGTGAAAAACAGAATGATTCGTTACAATATTATAACGAATCATCTGTTTCGCTATCAAGTAAATAAATAACGAATTAAGAATTAGCAAATTACTATGAAAATGATAAGGAACTACAATTTAATTCGTTATAAATAACGAATACCAATCAAATTTGTTAAGAAAATTGATTCGCTATTCTAATTCGTTTGAATTGCTTAACGAATTCGACAAGAATTAGTTCCAATTCGCTAAGTATAACCAATGGCCAAAATAAGCTTAATCTTTGACTCAATAAGTCAAGGTCAAAATTAACCAAGAACTTCAAAAGTCAAAAATGCAATCGGCAATCTGATACACCCATAATCAGAAACATGAAGCCAAATCAGTGACCAGTATAGATCTCGGAAACACATTACAAATACAATGGTATCAAAATGGTGTAACACAACATAGTATTAAGCATATAGATTAAGGTTTACATAAACCTCAAAAACTCGATACTAAAATCGTACAATTAACCTATCAAAGATATACTCAAAACACAGAAGTATGAAGGTTGATAAATATTGGAAATTTTGGCAGAGTAACTGTACTAAAGGATGAAGAAGAAGATGAGGAATACGAAGGCGCTTCGTATGCACGTCGTCCTATATATCTGACATTGCACAATTCCCAATGTACGAATCAACTGATTTGTTTGAAATTTGAACTAACGAATCACCTGATTCGTTAAGTTAAATTTAACACGCGTCATAACGAAATAGATATTTTTCGTTGTCTAGTTCGTTAAATATGCATAGCAAATTGAAAGTCATTCGTTACAGAGTGCGAAAGAGAATTAGGGTAACAAATTAGAAAATAATTCGTGAAATTGACCTAATTCGTTATTCATAATTAACGAAATACCATTTATTTAATTTTAAATGAATAAATTAATGAATTAACCAATTAAATAAATTAAAGAATTAAATAATGTAATTTTAACTTAAATGAATTACCGAGGACCTTTATCTCGATAATCGAATACCTTAACGTGTTTTTCTCTTAAAAACACATAACTTAAATACAATATATACTATGTAAAAAGAAAAGAAAATCTTTTTGGAAATTTGAATATTTGTTTAAAAACGAAATATTTACCAGAAACTTATCCGAAAAATTAAAAAAAATAAAAATAGGAAAATATTTTTGTTGTTTTTGTATGATTTTTCAAAAGCAGTACATATTTTTGGATTTTTGTCGAGTTTGAGCAGAAAATCATATTGACCAAATTGTCCTTCCATCACAGATTTATATTTCAGCGATATTGTGACTGACGTTAAGTCAGTCATTGGTATTGTTGTCCACTTAAATCTAATAACAAACTTTCAAGTGTTTTTGTGATATGATTAATGGTTCAATTAAAGCTCAGAATATCATAAACTATCAGCCTCTAATCTCGGTTCATGCTTAATTTGATTTTCGCCATATCACCCCAACTTGACTTAAAACATTATATTGTTGATCAAAATTTGATTTTAATAGAAGTTTTTGAGCAAAGCATTGATTTTCTTTTACTATGAGTGAATATGCACGAGTCCATCTGTCTGCTTACATACGTTGTATCCCCTGGGGTCCATTTCTTAATGGTATTGAGACGCGCACAAGGGAGGAAAAATATATGACTAACAGAGGATTTTGATCAAGTAAGTAATTTAGAAATTGTACGAAGTACAGCAGTGATCAAGTTTAATGACTTAGGGTTTGCTCTAAAAGCGAGTGAAATATCCATGCATATGAATACCCAAATGATTAAGCCGCATAAAGACTCACAGTGTCCAGAACCTCAACGCTTGTTATTTGCTTTATTTTATTTTTTGGGTGATCAAACAAATATAAGGCTTGAGTACGATAGGTTATTATATTTCTGCCATCCTCACCGAGATTTTTGTTAAAGACTGACACCTCTTTTAATTTGGCATTTCTTTATGTTTATATCACATACTTTACTCTAACAGTTTGTTTAAGACCTACCAATGCACCAATGCAATTAAGCACACAGTCTTTTAAGCTTATTTCTTGCCGGATTTGGGGTCAAAACAGTCAATGTACTATCATTTTCTCTTTTTGCATCAAAAACTCAAAATTTTGAGGAGCATAAAAACAAATTTAATCGCTCCAGTTACATTAAGTTTATAAATAAATGGCTAACCTATCAATTCACAAGTGAATAATAGGACCAAAATATGCAAACATGCATCACAAACTTAAATAACCAACATAATTTTTAGCGAGAAAATAAACTAAAACGCATAACGAACGCCCCAACTACTTTCCATTGTCAGGTGAATGGCTATCCCGATCATTTACAAGTAAATGTCAGGACCAACCATATACAAGTACATGTCCTTCAAATTTGGGTAATTGACATACTTTTCAGCGAACGTATGCAAAAATCTTTTTGGTTTTCTCTATACATACTTAAAAGACACAATCTTTTTGTCTTTTTCAAATCTTCTTATAAATAAAAAAATTACTTCACAATCTTTTTGAATTTTCGGATTTTTCTGTACAAACTGAAAACACAATCTTTTTGACTTTTCAAATTTTAAAACTATTTTTTGATTTTCAAAATATTTAACAGTAAAGAAATCACAATATTTTTGATTTTCAAAATTTTCAAATGTTTTTGGATTTTAAAATTTTTAATGTTTTTGGGTTTTATCTATACAAACGAAAAACACAATATTTTTGTATTTTCTACTTTTTCACCCCCTAAAACCTAAAATCAAAATAATTTTAAAATAAAATGTAACAGAAAAGAAAGATAGTCATCCTTTTTTAGGATATCAACAAGGGTGTTAAATGCATTTAAACCAAGAAAAAATTGAAAACAAGTTTTATCAAAGGCTTTGGTAAATAGATCGGCTTTCTGAAAATCAGTATGTACTTCCTCAAGGTCGATTAATTTCTTCTTAAAGCAATCCCATATAAAATGATAGCGAATTTCGAGATGTTTTGTTTTAGAATGTTGTACGGGATTCTTTGTGATAGATATGGCAGCAGAGTTATCAATCAAAATAGAAGTAGTAAGAAACTTCAAACCATAGTCGCGAAGATGTTGTTGTATCCACAAAACCTGGGAACATCAACTCGAGGATGCAACATACTCAGCTTCGGCGGTTGAAGTGGAGACCGTTGTCTGCTTCTTACACTGCCAGGAAACAAGCCGGTTTCCTAAAAATTGACACCCTGCCGTGGTTGATTTGAAGTTGATCTTGCAACCTACGTAGTCTGAGTCTGAAAAGGCAGTAAGCTCAAAGGTATCGTCCTTAGGGTACCATAACCCGATGTATGGATTTCCCCTCAGATACTGAATAATTCGCTTAACCGCAGCTAGTTGAGTCACTCGTGGACTTGCTTGAAACCTAGCACAAAGAAAAACAGCAAACATAATGTCAGGGCGAGAGGCCGTTAGATACATTAATGATCCGATCATTGCACGATATAGGGTAGGATCAACGATATCCTCCAATTCATCCGGTGATAAATTGTGACCCACGGGGAGAGGAGTTGAAGGGATTTTTCCGACAGATATCTTGAATCGGCTCAAGACATCGTTCACATATTTGGTCTGGTGAATAAAGATTCCTTTCGCAGACTGGTGAACTTGCAACCCTAGAAATAAATTCATCTCTCCCATCGAGCTCATTTCGAACTTCGTTTGCATTGACTTCTCGAACTCCTTACACAACCGTGTCGTTTGTAGAACCAAATATAATGTCGTCGACATAAATCTGAACTAGGAGAAGATCATCACCAACAGTCTTATGAAATAAAGTGCAGTCGACAGTCCCTAGATAGAAACCATTAGTAGTCAGATGGTCGGCGAGCGTACCAAACCAAGCTCTCGGGGCTTGATGTAGACCATACAGGGCCTTGTTTAATCGGTAAACATGGTCCGGATAATCAGGATCTTCAAAAGCAGGGGGCTGTAGGACAAACACTTTTTCGTGTAGTTCACCATTGAATAAAGAACTTTTAACGTCCATGTGATAGACCTTGATATTCTTATAAGCAGCATACGCCAGAAAGATTCGAATAGACTCTAATCTTGCAACTAGTGCGTACACTTCAGTGTAGTCAATACCCTCTTGCTGATGAAAACCTTACACCACTAATCGTGCCTTGTTTCTTACGATCACCCCACGATCGTCTTTCTTACACTTAAATACCCACTTAGTTGGAATAGCTTTCTTGACTCTAGCATGTTTGTCAATTAACACCCAAACGTGCAAATTGCTGTAATTATTCTTGCATGGCTTCTACCCAAGAAGGATCTTGAAGTGCCATACGAGGTGTCGTTGGCTCAACTTGGGATAGAAAGCAAGTGAATTTAGCAACATTAACAATTCCAAAGGAATGTAAATCTGCATAATCACACAATACGTTATTTTCACTTGACGAAGCAACTTGATGACGTGTTTGTACGCCCATATCAAGTTCTCTAATGATGTTTTCCTGTGGATGATAATTATGAATCCGAAGAGTGGGATTCTTAGGAACAAAAACATTATCAAATAAGTTAGTGTAATGTTCACCAAATTCAGGAGATGAAACATTATCACTGTCAAGTTCAATAACCGGATCATCAACTTGATTGTCATCAGAAGAAGTAGATACATTATCAAAAGCATCTGGAGAAGCATCACATTGATCTTCAGTTGGAGCATCAGGTAGAGCTTCAACATCATTAGAACTTGAAAATTTTGGAATGGCCAAATGATCTTTAAAGTATGCTCGAACCAGATCTTCGTCTATGTTTTCAGTTGATGGAATAAATGAATTAAATAAGCCATCATAGTCAAACATCCAGTCGGGACCTTTCCCTTGGGTAGGTGTGGTGTACTTTTTACAGTCCACATGATATCATTCCTCAACACAACCAGAAGTGACATTAAATACAAGTTTCTTTGGAGACGCATATCCCAAGAACTATTCTTCAATGGCTTATTCTTCAAACTTACTCGCATCCTTCTTCAGCATCGTACGGACACCCAAAAGGTTCCAAATACTATAAGTTAGGTTTTCGATTGTTTAAAAGCTCATAACTTGTTTTCTTGAGTCGTTTAATAGTTAAAACCCGATTAAGCGTATAGCAAGCTGTATTCACCGCCTCATTCAAGAATTGGACGGGAAGCTTAGAATCAGCAAGCATAGTTCTTGCAGCTTCAATCAAGGTTCTATTCTTCCATTCAGCAACACCATTTTGTTGTGGTACATAGGGTGCACTGTATTCTCGATGAATTCCTTTTTGAATGCAAAAGAAATCCAATACAGTGTTTTTGAATTCAGTACCATTATCACTTTGAATTCTCCTCACCTTGTGTTTGTATAGTGATTCGATCTTAGTAATAAGGTTTTGTACCAAAACCGGTGTTTGATCCTTTGAACTCATAAATAACACCCATGAGTATCTTGAATAATCATCGGTGATAACAAGACAATACGAGTCTCCAGAAATACTCGCACGATTCACAGGACCAAACAGATCCATATGAAGTCGTTCAAGAGGAGTATCAATAGAATTCAATAACTTAGATGGGTGAGACTTTTTCTTTTGCTTTCCCTTCTTGCATGCAATGCAGTGATTAGATAACTTAAAGTTCTTCAACGAAACACCCTCAACTAAGTCATTTTCCATTAAATAATTCATTCTTCGAACATGAATGTGACCCATTCTACGATCCCATAGAATAGAGTCCTTCTCGGTAGCTTTTGAGAGAAAACATGTTTCGATAGACGTTGATAATTTAAAAAAAAATATTTAAGACATAAATATCATTTGATCTAGGTGATCGCATGACAACCATGTCCTCGGGAATCATGTATCCCGGTTTCAAAATAAGACACTCTTTATCAGTAAATACCGTGGTGTACTTATCGCATATTTGCGACAAACTCAATAAATGATGGTCCACCTTGTCACAGTTATTGACCTTTTCAAAAGTAATGTGACCATTTGAAACTTCACCCTCTTGTGTTATCATCCCCCTCAGAATTCCCAGCAAACGCTACATAACCCCCTTGAATATTTCTCACATTGGTTAAGAGGTCGAGATTTCCAGTGATATGACGAGAACATCCACTATCCATTATCCATTTTTCACCAGACACAGTCTTGGATGTATCCTACACACAAAGTAAAAGTGATTAGTTCAAAAAGGCAGCCCAGGCCTCAGTTTTGGGCAACTTTTGATTTTCTCTTGGAACATTAACTTGAACAGATTTCAACTGTTGTTCAGCAACTTGAGAATAAGTTACCGGCTTTTTAGACTTTCTTCTTAGATAAGCAACTTGAACGACATTTGAATTTGTGTTCTTACATATGGGCTCAGTTGGAATAAATTTTGGTTTCACTTGACCATGTGTTTCATTCACATGAATCACCTTACGTGGATTCACGTTTGAAAGCATGATGTGTGTATCATCCTCACACGACACAGGTCGTTTCAGAATCTCCTTTATCACAAGAACCGGTTTCGAATGGTCCTTGACAAAGGGATGAAGATTCTGAGATTTCTGTTGACCACAGTTTCTCACCACATGACCTTGTTGTCCACACAAAAAGCAACTTCGCATGTCTACACGGTCATGATGAGGTTTGGCAAAGACAGATGCAACAGAAGGTTGATAACTTACATGTTCAGTGAAACATTTGGCCAAATCATCAAAAGTTACAAACTTCTTTTTCAAATAAAAGTCAAGGTTAGAACAATTATAAAAACTTTTCAATGTATCTGTTCCAGTTGATTTTACAAATTGAACATTTTTAGCATGTTTTAACAATTGTTTTTCTTGAATCAACAGGTCGGATGAGTTCAATGTTTGGCGCAAACATATTGACGTTCCAAATCTTTCAACTTGTCAGTTTCATTGTAAAAGACGCTTTCAATCAGTTCAGGTTTAATGATACTAATCAGAATGTCTTTTTCAGTGAACATCGTGTTCATTCCCATTATCTTAAAAACACGAGCAGATGATGGATTAGAACTAGTAGGATTGATGAAACGCATCAAATCCTCACCAGAAATTTTTGATTTTTCTGATTTCCTTTCCTTCACGGGTTTGACTTTCACCTGTTCTTCCTTTTTCACATGAGTCTTGTGTGAACTATACACAGCTTCCTCAAATTCATGAGGTTCACAAAGAATGTGATTAGAACTTGGAATGTTCTTGTTTTTGTGTATTACCCCGGGTTCAAACACATCCTCAATAATCACTTTGTCAACATTTTCAACAAAAACTTTGTTGCTTTCAACATGAGGTTTTTGAGGTGCAAGTTGAGTTTTAACAGTTTCAGTTTTAACAGGTTTAGCAATTTCTGAAATTACAGGTTCTTTCACAATCACATCTTATTCTCTTTTAGCAAAAGGATTTACTTTATAATCATTATGAAAAGGTGGTGGAATCTCAACAAAACATATACCTTTCTTTGAATCTTTTTGCTTACTAGACACTTCGATTATTTCGTTTAGCAAAAAGGAAGAGTTTCGAAATTTACCCAACTTGTTCTTTAGCTCAAGAACCTCATTCTCAAGCTCGGTTATCTTTGAACGATGTTTCAAGATTTCTTGAAACTTTTGATCATTGATTGTTATCTTAATAGATAACTCAGCCTTGAGATCGTGGTTACTTGTCGACAAAGCCTCAATCTTCTCTCGAGATCTCATTTGAGATTCAAGAGATTGTCAATAAGTATCCTTTAATAAAGCAATTTCTCTTACTAAATTATCATTGTGATTTTTCAAAGACTCTAACTTAGGTTTGTTAGTTTCACATTCAACACAAGTGACTTTAACAGAAGAAGTAGCAGAGATAGAATGACTAACCTCATTGATCTTAGCTATGCAAGCTAATGTGGTTGGAATATTAACACATGAATCATTAGAATCGGATTCAGTGTCATTATCAGACGATAGCTCACTTCCACTTGCATCTTGGAACACATCATTTTCTTGAACATTACCAAATTGGCTCGATTGTCATTACACAGCAATCTTTGTGACCAATCGGTTCCATCAGCTAACATTGCTTGTGACCCAGAAGTAGACGGTTTCTTTTCAGTATCATTACCTCGTGGTGTAGAAGTAATTTGGTTTTGACCACGAGGACCAGTATACTCCTTCTTAGGTTTGTCACATTCTTTTGAAAAGTGACCAAACTCTTGGCAATTGTAACATTTCACCTTTAACTTATCAAATCTCAATTTCTTGTTCAAAGGAAGAAGATCTTTTTCGGTCCTTTGCATAAATCTCTTAACTTTACGAACAATCATCGCCATGTTCCGATTCAAGTCCATATCTCTAAGTCATTCGGATCAATCTGATCATAATCTTCATTAGTCAGATCACTTGTGGCAATCTTGCTACTCACCAAATTCTCATATGAAGACATAAAGGCTGTCAGAAAAGCAAAGTTTTATTCAGCTTCCTTCATGTTTATACTTGGCGGCGGAGAAAACGGATTTGTAGCAGATGAATTTCCAGACCCAACAGAAACACCAGGTGATCCAGAAGTACCAGCAGTGTAGAAACATGCTCTTGGATCATTATAGATGGTTGTTTCATTCTCACTTGAGTTTTGAGTAAGAAATGCAGTGATTGGTGAAATGGTTGAACTCAGAGGCATGCTACCACCATAAAATGTAGGATCTTGACTATCTTTCGAAGACTTTTTGACATTTAAGATCGTATTCTCTTGCTTCAATCTTTTGCATTAATTCAGATGAAGTGAAGTCTTCATCATGGAAGTAATAGTTTTCCTTTAGAACCATTAGAAACGTAGAATAAGAACTCGGTAATGTACTCTTGATAGTGTCAATCTTATCAACCTCAAAAGTTTCCAATTTCATTTTATCCATCTCAGCAATCAAGTGATTAAACCTAGTCGTCTTCTCCTCAACTGTTTCACCCTTCAGTAAATTGAAGTTTCTAAATTGAAACTTAAGCATTACCTTCTTACTCTCAGCTGTATTACCCATACTCCTCATACGAATATGTTGAAATACGGAAGCACAGATTTTTATACTACCCACTTGGTGAAAGATGTTTTCGGGTAAAGCCATTGTAAGAGTAGAATAGGCCTTTGTCTCAATCTCTAAAGCTTTCTTCTCTTCTTGTGAGTATTGAGAGATAGCTTTAGGTGTATCCAATAGTGTCATAACCTATCATTGGAACAACATACACCTCATCTAAGCAATACGAGCAGTCAGGATGAACAGAACCCAAATGAGCACGGAAACGGGGTTCCCATTTAGCAAAATCACTAAATTTCATCAACCTTGGACATTTCGAATGTGAACCTATCTTGGTATCAAGTTGCAACATTTGTTGCATTAACATATTATGTGAAGCTAGTGCAAACATACCAGCCATGTTGCTAAATGACAAAGTTTTCAAACTTCAAGGGTTAAAAATTAAAATTATAGTAACGAACTGTGGACAGCAGAAGTAACGAACTGTGAACAGTGGTTAATGAATCACAACTTTAACGAATTAAGAGTTGTAGTGAATCAGGAAGATTTTAACGAATCTGAAACAGTTAACGAATCAGGAAGATCAGTAACGAATTGGTCCACGAATTAAATCAAGTAACGAATTAGTTTGACTCAATAAGTCAACGAATCAAACTAACGAATCTGATAAAGAATAAGATGGTTTTCTTTAGCGAATCACTAAGAGTAAACTTAGCGAATTAGAAGATTTCTTTAACGAATCAGCTACAGTTGATAACGAATCAACTAATAGCGAATCAGGTTGTTAAAACGGTTTGTAACAAACTCTAACAACTTGTGCCACGTGGCAAAAGTTGTTGGAATAACAATTAACGAAATAAGACACGTGTCACACGAAGTAGTTGACGTGAATCAGAAAGTATAATAAATTGCTTCACGAATCAGCTAATATTTATAACGAATCAACTTAAGATCTTAACGAATGAGCCAGACAAGTTAACGAATTAAGTGAATCTTCAAATCTTCAAATATACAAACACATATTTTCCAGATTTCTGGAAAACACAAGAACATTCAAACAAACACTAAATCTGTAATACTCACTCGATACACACTCAAATCGCCCAATTCACCTACCAAAACCCTCGGAAACACACTGCGAATCCAACTCGCATCATACCGTTAATCAAATTACCTTAACTCAAAACCAATCTAACCAAAAACCACACTCTGTTTTTCGGTTAAATCCAAAACCAAACCAAAACAATCCAAACCAGTTCAAATTTCAATTCCTTATAACCAAACCTTACCAATACCTTACCAATCTCAAATCCAATCCAATCAAGCCATATTCAAATCTGAATCTACTCAATTCAATCCAAACTCAACTCAAACACAAACTTATACTAAAATATAAATTATCGGTCCACTAATAACAATTAACCACACGAATCAAGAGCAATCGAGCAACCGAAAGCTCTGATACCACTTGAGAACACCTAGATCTACAACAGATCTAAGACAGAATGGATCTAGGTCGTATTTTCTATTGATTAGATCATATATTATGTATTAGTTATAATATTAATTGTATGTATATATATGTATGTATAAGATTAAGATGAAGATTAAGAGAGAATTTGGGCAGAGATTCGATAAGCTTAAAACTCAATTCTTAATTAACAGTGGAATAACACCACTATATATAGAAGATGGACTCGTTACACATTTCGTAACGAACTAGGATCCACTTCGTTACAATACATTAAATGAAAACTAACTTAACGGCATACCCCCTGATTCGTTAAACATCCTTAATGAATCAGGAGGGAACATACATTAAACCTAGTTCGCTAAACATCCTTAGCGAACTAGACTATACCTTAACGAACTACATAAATATCTTTAATAATTAATACATTAATTAAACGACAAATAAATTAATGATAAATACAAAGACGCGAGACGCACAATCGTGTACTAACAGCTCTGTCAGATCGTACATGATGACTCACCACGGGGGCGTGCTAGATGAGACACGGCCTCGTGTTTAGAGTGTCCGATATATATTTTTTGTCTTTTTGTGAAAGCTGACTACGGGGGTGTGCTTCCTAAGGCTTGGCCCCATGTTTTGCTTCATCAGATTTTGCCTTCTCTTGTAGCGGTGAGCATGGGGGTGTGTTTCTTGCAACATGGGGGTGTGTTTGGCTGATTAAACACAATTTCTTTGATTTTCTTCATTTTTTTCTTCGTGTATCCACCTGTTTCTTCATTTGAGGCTGGAATATATATATGAAAATAGAAATTAACATAATAAGTAGCTATTTGAACTATATAATATAATAAAAGATGATATTTTGGAGATTATTTGATGCTTAAAAGATGTATATATTTTATGTATATCAAACATCCCCACACTTGAACCTTGTTTGTCCTCAAGAAAACCAATAATGGAAAGAATCTCTAAAATAGCAAGGTAGGACCAAAGCTAAAACATCCCCAAATAGTTCCGAGATAATCAGAACAAAGCAACCAACTTTAAATCATGCGAATATATGTAGTGATGTATGAAAAGATGATTTGCTTTTATGAGCTTTTGTTTAAGAAAAACGTCACATTCTCACAATGGTCACAACAGTCGGCTTTATATCTGATCATATAAGTGATGTTTGTATGTATATGAACACTCTTAGCCAAAATGCAACATGTGATAAATACGCTTTTCAAGATTTCAATTCTCCACCATTATGAAGGACTGCATAAATTAGAAGCTAATAAGGGTTGTTGTTTGGTTTGTGAGAGTGGGGATTGGATATTTTGTGGTGGTTCAAGGTTAAAGGTTTTAAAAAGAGTAAATTCAACTTCTAATGCCCTTCGGGAGCTTCAAAGTGTCTTCAAGTATCTTGCTCATTCTTTTATCACCCAATTGGTGTGGTGATTTCTTCTAGTTTTTTTTTTTTCACAAACCTAGTGACTCTTTTAGGGTCAGATCGTTAAGACCGGTTTTCTCCAAGATGTGGATTGGCTCTTCCTCAATCCTGTTTTGAAAATAACTCCCAATTCTGATGGATCGTTCGGCTTCGACTTTAATAGCCCCACTCTCATTAGTTCGAAATATTCATACTGGGACTGTGTTTGACTTTTTAAACATCTGGGTTTGACTTTTTAAACATCTTCCTTCATGGGACCAGTTTCCGCAGCCCATGCATCGTTGATATATTTTTGCTCTTCTCTTCTTTGAGCTTTTGGAAATCCCACAAAATGGTGGCGTTTGTTATTCTTGGCTCCAATTTTCCTCATTGCTAAAGAGAAAACCTATCTCCCTAAGTTCTAGAGGAAACCTAGGTTTCGCAAAATGTAGGCAGCAAAGGATATTGTGTCACACCCCGACTAGGTAGTTGCAGAAGCATAATACGGGAATGTAACAGATAATACTGGTATCAACCACATTGTTTATAAAGAAATTCAACTACTAATTTACATCATATTACATTGGTAGGTACTAAGTTTACAAACTAGATGAAAATCACATAACCAGTTCACGGGCTTCTTATTCATTACTATGTATTTGCATCTATTCACAACTATTCAACTTTGCTTCTAACACAAAGCACGTAAGAAATTCATTCCAACTTCGGCTTACCTGAAAAGCATGTTAAAACGGGTCAACTATGTCTAGTTGGTGAGTTTCAAGTTTCACGAGTACGAACAAAATCAGTATACGAGTTCGTAAAGTTCATAATATGTATGTGTATAAGTATGTGTATGATGTATTATACTAAGCCACAAGTGAAACCGAAACAAGCTAAAACGCATGGCCACCCTTGCCCATGTACTCTCGTTGGTATTTAACAGCCACTTTGCCCCAAGTATGTACTATTTCTAACACCACATAGCAAAATGTAACAAATTTAAATGACAATGTGAAACTGGGTTAACATGTTCCGGCCTACCCCTCCGGCTCTGTCAGTTGGGTTTGTCAAACCAATAGTACTATCCACACGTCACCAGCACGAAGTTAATCACTTGTGTCTGTGGGGACTTTCAAGTGTTAGTATTTAGATAATTCACATCATCACACGTTTTTAAGCATATAGGTATATGTAAACATGCTTTCCACCTCAAAAGTTTGTAAAACAATTTAGAAAGTGAGGTCGTGAAACTCACCTTATTGTAGTTCAAGCTGGTAATATGTATCAGTAAGTAATGTTCCTCGATTATAGCTTGACTCTTATAACTGGTATCGTACGGTTAATACTAGTACAGTGTTTAAACTAAATCGGGATGTATAACTAGTCTGGGTATAGCTGTTAAGCCCAGAACATGACCCTAGTCTTAGATTGTGACGTTGTATACTATGAAATATTTAAAACCGGATTTGGCTCCGTTTCACCATTTTCCGAGCCTAGCCAAGTTGATCGTTTATGCGTTTCGGGATTAGGTACGATCACATAAACTTAAGTAAATATATTGATTGATAAAATGATTTGATTTATGAAAGAATTTTAATGTTTCGGTATATGTATTGATTGCAAGGTTTGTTTCCGTTTCTTACTGTTCTGATTATACAAAACGCGTACAATCCACCCGAATTGTCCGGAATTCTCGTAAAAAGTTCGTTTTTTATCAAATACATCCAAAAATATGATATTTGACCACTTTTGATATTTTGAGATACCAGTCAGTCCGTTAAACACAAAACTGCCGGTTTCATCAAAACAATTATAGTTTAAATCTTCGATTAATCATAACTAATTATGTACTTATATATAAATTATGAAAATTTTTGTAAAAATAATTTAAATTATGGAGAATTTTATAAAATCATTTACAGAAATTTTATGATTAATTATATATTTAAAAAAATTCATTTATTGTGTTATAATTAACTAATAAATAGCCCATTTATACCAAACGACATCCGAAAAATCAAATAATTTTTCCAAGAGGTCTCAATATCATAACATAGCTCCTGAAAAATTTACAGAATCTTACTCATTGGCCAACATGCCTTTTTGTGTGTTTTTCGGTTCTTAAACCTCGATATAAACACAATTCCACAAATCATACTTAGACATGTCTATTTGTCCCCAAATTTTACCAGTAATCTTACTATCACATTGAATCTTCCCAAACCAAAATTTATAATTTTTTATAATTTTAACTATTTTTCCCAAATAAACGCCAATAAACGGTAATAAATTCGCCAAATATTCTCCGTTTATCGAAAAATTACCAAATTTGAAAAGGGACTCATTTACATGATCCCTGATGTCCCTGAAAAGTATCACAAGCTAAAAACAAGCACGTCACAATCTAATACTAAGGAGCCCTTAAACGAGAAATACGGTATTACCTTGTCGATTTTCGGTGATTTTAGATAGTTTAAACGACTTTCCGGGTCCTGGGTTTCAAACTCAATGTATCTACATATCATATAACATCAAAACAAGCATAAATCATCCATTTAACAGCCTTGTTACCTAGGGTTTCGGTTTTGGTTTAAAACCAAACTTTCAAACCGTAAAAACGTTATATTCATGTTCTAATCCGCGTTTTTGACCAAAAAACTATATGATTCTGCTTTGTAGACATGATTAACATCAAAACATGATTTTACTTGATTTTTAAGATTTTTGGATGGTTAAACATGTTTAGAACTAATCAAGAACTAATTTTTCATGTTTAAACTATGTTAATTAAGCATGAAATCTTAAGAAATTTGAGATTTCCCTTATGGGATTTGGTGAAGATATGAAGATGATCCGCTGGATATTGAGTTGGTTGGATTTTGGAATGGGAAAATATCTTTTTTCTTAGCTTATTTAACAAGCTAATCAAAAGGGTCGCCACCCCCCCCCCCCCCAAAAAAAGTTGCGACCGGAACAATAAGGGCCCATTGGGCCTCCTATTTGGCCCAATGGTGCCTCGGTATTTGTGCCACGCATAATGTCGGTCCAAAATTTATTTCGGGTTTGGTTTTTCGCGAGAAATTAAATCGGGTGTGAGAAATAGCGCGAAAACGAGTATTTTTCAGCTTATTTTTGTAAAATAAGAAAAACGTACTGACTCGTTGTAAAAATCCAAAATATTTTCACGGATTGCTTAAAACATGTCATATAAGTGTTTTATAAATCTTTTTCGGCTTAACGGATGTTACAATGCTCGTTTTGATGTTAACGATTGCATTTAAACTTATAGCGTATCAATAAACGAAACCTTTTTCGTTTAAATGGTTTTAAACGTACTAGGGCCTAAATATCAATATGTTAGCCTCTATAATATATATATATATATAACTCGTATATGACCCCTCTTAATATATATGGGTCATAGTCGGAATCAGTCGGTTACTCGTTTAATCGCTAGGAATTAAACGATTCATCGTTTACTCAGTACGTAATGAATAAGGTATACCTCGTTTTGTCACGAATGTCACATATTGAAATCAAAAGAATGCATTGCAGTTCTTTAGGGTCTGCCAGTAAAAGACCAGTGTTTTATTTTACCGGTAAGAGGGATAAAGTGGTAAGATTCGTCCATATCCGGCCTCAAAGGGCTTAAATAAGACCACCAAAATGGCTCAGGTAAACTGGCCATACAACCATCAAGTCACACACAAATAGGAAATAAAAGTTTCTAAAATAAATAACCACAATAAACATAAAGTCATTAAGTACTACCACCCGTCCATATTCCCATGGCCCAAATCTGTCAATACCGCCACCAATCCGCTACCCCGTTGAGTCGGGTCAAAAGGATTCCACTGACGATCCATATGCTCACCCAAATGCCGGATATTCCTCGTCATGTACACGTACTCAGTGGCACGCTATTTGTCAGATGCATCAATCTGGCTAGCCAATCGGCCAATAAGGGTGGTAGTGTGGGTATGGTAACGGTCAATAAGGTCATACAACCCCATAATGAATACGGGTTGGGCTGTGATGATCTAGCATCGACGGAAGATGATGATGGGCCGCCTAACTAGGAATAGGTACGGCGGTGGGCCTGCCGGGGTGGTGAACCTGTCCTTCCCTCTGGTACATCCTGTAGGGTCATCTCAGCTGGATGTTCTGCATCCAAAATTTGATTATAGGAATTCTAAAATCGCCACTATGGAGGATCCCCAAAAATCTATTGAACCATACCCATACTCATACAAAGACCAAGATCGAGAGCTAGTGATTTCGGGCTTCGAGGTCCTTCCAAATTTACCCCATAAGTTCTGTAAAGCTTATAAATTCAAGGACTTCCAAAAATTGAGGTTTTGCCTTTTTTTCATTTGCATTTGTTTTGAATAAATGGCAAAACAAATAAGTGATATTGCATAGAACATTATTTTTAATGCAATATAAGGTCCACAAATCCCTCAAGCTCACGACCCCTTGGCTTTGGACACGTTGAGTAATAATGTTGCCCAATAAGCGATGAATGCATCGAATGAGTGGGTTGCGTAGATCTGTGCTTTTGGAGCTACTCGGCTCGTATTCCTCATCACTATAACTCAATTATTCCCAAGCTTGAAGTCTAGTGTTATCATGGATCGTTCGGCTTCGACTTTAATAGCCCCACTCTCATTATTTTGAAATATTCATATTGGGACTGGGTTTGACTTTTTAAACATCTTCCTTCATGGGACCAGTTTCCTCAGCCATGCATCGTTGATATATTTTTTTCTCTTCTCTTCATTGAGCTTTTGGAAATCCCACAAAATGGTGGCCTTTGTTCGTCTTGGCTCCACTTTTCCTCACCTCATTTCTAAAGAGAAAAACTATCTCCCTAAGTTCTAAAGGAAACCTAGGTTTTGCAAAATGTAGGCAGCAAAGGATATTGAAATCAAAAGAATGCATTCCAGTTCTTTAGGGTCTGCCAGTAAAAGACCAGTGTTGTATTTTACCGATAAGAGGGATAAGTGGTTGGATAAAGTGGTAAGATTCGTCCATATCCGGCCTCAACGGGCTTAAATAAGACCACCAAAATGGCTCAGGTAAACTGACCATACAACCATCAAGTCACACACAAATAGGAAATAAAAGTTTCTAAAATAAATAACCACAATAAACATAAAGTCATTAAGTACTACCACCCGTCCATATTCCCATGGCCCAAAGCTATCAATACCGCCACCCATCCGCTACCCGGTTGAACCGGGTCAAAAGGATCCCACTGACGATCCATATGCTCACCCAAATGCCGGATATTCCTCGTCATGTACGCGTACTCAGTGGCACGCTATATGTCAGATGCATCAATCTGGCTAGCCAATCGGCCAATAAGGGTGGTAGTGTGGGTATGGTAACGGTCAATAAGGTCATACAACCCCATAATGAATACGGGTTGGGCTGTGATGATCTAGCATCGACAGAAGATGATGATGGGCCGCCTAACTAGGAATAGGTACGGCGGTGGGCCTGCCGGGGTGGTCAACCTGTCCTTCCCTCTGGTACATCCTGTAGGGTCATCTCAGCTGGATGTTCTGCATCCAAAATTTGATTATACGAATTCTAATATCGCCACTATGGAGGATCCCTAAATATCTATAGAACCATACCCATACTCATACAAAGACCAAGATCGAGAGCTAGTGGTTTCGGGCTTCGAGGTCCTTCCAAATTTACCCCATAAGTTCTGTAAAGCTTATAAATTCAAGGACTTCCAAAAATTGAGGTTTTTCCTTTTTTTCATTTGCATTTGTTTTGAATAAATGGCAAAACAAATAAGTGATATTGCATAGAACATTATTTTTAATGCAATATAAGGTCCACAAATCCCTCAAGCTCACGACCCCTTCGCTTTGGACACGTTGAGTATTAATGTGGCGCAATAAGCGATGAATTCATCGAATGAGTGGGTTGCGTAGATCTATGCTTTTGGAGATACTCGGCTCGTATTCCTCATCACCATAACTCAATAGTTCCCAAGATTGAAGTCTAGTGTTATCGGGTGCTGCTGATTCTTGATCATCTTTGTCGAAGAATGTTGTTCCGGCCACATACACATTGCAGTATCGGTTTCTACAGCAGTACAAATTCCCATGTCAATACCATGCTGAGTAACTGATGTTTAATACCACACACCCTGATCCTGAACCGAACACCTTCCGAATCCCACTTATAAAAATTCTTGGTTTTCGTTGAGAATGAAGCGAGAAACTCTTTTGTTAATTTGATTGTGACTCTTCCTTTACAACTCAACACTCGGGCCCATAGGCCCGTCACAAGACTGTTATATCATTCCAATAGGTTTACTTCTCTTACCGTGTCAGTACATGCATAGAAGTTAGGTGTCGGACTTCGTTCGGCCATATACCCAAGTATTTCTTTAGCAATATGGTCACGTCGAGTTTCCTCGGGAAAGACCAGAAAGGCATGAAAATGAAATAAAATTTTTAGCCATCCCCATTTTTAGCCATCCTGAAAATGAAATAAAATTTGCGAAAAGAGGACTGAAATAAATTGAAAATCTGGAACATTAAAGCAGGAACGCCCCCATGTGTAGAGAGATACGGCCCCGTGTTTCACTGCTTTGACTGATTTTAACCTGTAGTTGCCCACGGGGGTGTGTTTTGATGAAGCACAAACCATGTTTTTTGGTCTGGTTCTCAATAATTCCAAGATCGAACTTGCATGTCAACCCGGTTGTATGAAACTATCACCTCGGTTCCGGATTGTAGGGTATTTGATATTGGAAACCCGTACCTAAGTGATTTTCATTCAAACCGCACTTAATCCATAAACTATTCAGGTTTATAATCAAATCAATCTTTATCATCAAAACAATACCCTAGACTACAACTATTAGGTGGTAAATCATGTGGTTTTAGACCTGATTCATTCAAACATTTATTATAGATACAGATCTAGAGTTTGGTTCTAACTCGATTTTGACATGATATGGTCAAATCGGACCCTAGATTGATGAAAGAACAAGAAATTAGCATACCTTTTGAATGGAATCGAAGGATTGAATTAGGGATTGATGAAATTAGGGTTTGGTCATCGGTTTTCGCAAGAGCGGCGGAGTGGTTTGTGGTTTATGAAAAGGTGAAAATTGATTTTGATAAATACACGGAATCTGAACTGTTGCTTCGAGAACGACCCCATGTTTCATGAAGCACATCCTCGTGTTGCAGTGTTAAGATAACCAACTTTTGATTTTTAACAGTTTTTCAACTCGAACTCTCTTGTAACGACCAGGACTACTTCAAACGGTTGTAGGTATGTCAAAACACATAGGAACACTAGGTTTTCATTTAAACAAAGATTACACACATAGATATTTCGTAAAATTATGATAAACAAACAAATATACAAGATGAAAAGTGAGCCTATCGGAGCAAAACAAGGCTCTCATATCTAACTACTCAGAACTTCTACCTAAAAACCACTAATTCCGAACAAGTCCTGAATGTGATATGGAGTTTCTTTTTTTCCAAAAGTTCGATTAATTTTGGGTTAAGTTTCCCGATTTCTCGGTTTAGTTAGTCGAGTTAAAAATTGATTTCTTTGTTGCGATTTTCGGCACGTATAACCTCTCAATTCTTAATAGTTCCACCATATTAGCGAGCTTTAACATACGTGCTTCCGCTTGTAGGTTGCTCTCGACTTGCTCTCTAACGGCTTCTTGAAGTCTTTTGATTTCTTGCTCGAGTGAACCGGACCATTCTCATGTTTGAATTTCCTCACCGGACGCCACACCATTCTTCTGTTATCCATTTGGAAGTGTTTTGGTAGAATGGATTTGCAATATATAGGTTATCAGAGTGTGAGGCACGACCTTTTGTTTGGCTAGACACAGACCTGTGCTAGTAAGGGAATAAGTGTTTCTGATTCAAGGAATTGTAGAAAATGTATGCGCATATCATGTTAAAGATTCCAGGGTGATCACAACCCCATGTTTTATGAAACATGGCCCCATGCCAGGTGTAGGTTCCCAGCCGGATCTACATAGGAGTATCTCGTAACACGAGGGTGCGGAATCCCCACGTATACAATACGAGTGTTGAGACGATAAACACGTTGAATCTAAACAAACACACGAGTATATATGATAATACTTGTTATATTGCAAGGCGTAATAACCAAAGAAACAAGCACGTGACTCAGAGAATCACACAAAACAGCCGTTCAAAGTTAATGATAAGGAAGCCGAAGTTAGGAATATATATATCACGACAACTTCGCCTAACATGTTCGGCGAAGTTGTCTTAACTTCGCTTCTTTCCCAAGTTCGCTTAAACACAAACGAAACTTAACACGTTCAAAACAAAACGAATAATTTAAACGATTACGGACACAAATAAACACTAGATACTGAACTACTGGCATCATGCATCAACAGGCTCCCCCTTGGCAGTAGCTTCATATCTTTATCTTCTTTCTCGTGTCTTGTGATCCAAAAATCACGTACCCACCGTCTTCAAGCATGAATACCATGTCTTTCACAGACAGAACCACCCTCTGGCACTTCTTTGCTTCATCCTTCCACGCTGGAATATAGAAAATCTTCTTATCATTAAGTACCTGCAAATCAGCTTGAGACAAATTAACCAAGTGCATTGGATCATACACTCTCAGGATCTCCTGTTCATCCTCATCTTCTATCACGGATTCAGCAGTCTGGCAGTCAACATACCACCACTTGAGATCCTTCAACACATCCTTGGGCATCACCTTCATCGCAACCTCCTTCAAACATTGAACTGGCTTGTATTTCATTACCATCCAGGGTTTACCGTCAGCCCTCTGCCTCGTTCTCTGTCTTCGACCAACTTCCCTTTTTGAGGCTTCAACAACTCAAACTTTTTCTCTTTCACACTTTCCTTCCACACGATCTTTCCAACCCATCTCGCAAAGTTGTCATCACTTTGATTAATCAATCTCATATGTGCTAAATCGTTCACGTCACACTCAGGCAAGGTGTTGAGCGATCTCAAAGCCTTCTTAAAATACTGAAACCCATCATATCGCTTTATCACAAACAATTTTAGCTGCTCATCATACAACCAACATATAATACCTTTCTTTGATTCAGCATAGCCCTTGATACTATAACTTTTCTTGAACATTGTTGGAACTGCAGGTTTCTTAGTCTTGAAGAACCATTCCGCACAGCCTTCCTTCCATCTTGGCTGTCCTTCCCACTCAGAATCACCCGACACATTTTCATCTTGACTTAGCTTTACTTCATCAACACTTAGAATATCATGCTCTACACCATCATCAACTATCTCTCCTTCTTCCAACTCACTATCAATCTCTATCTATTCCCCAATCTTTTCAATCTCACTAGCCGTCAATACATCATCAACTAAATCATCATCATCATTTCCCATCACTTTCTCATCGTTTACAACCACCACATTCTCACCACCTGTACTGCCTGACGGACCAGCAGACTCCCTCTGAGATGTGGAAGTCCCAAGATTTTGTTCAGTTCTTGGCAACTCACCACCTGCATCTTTCGATGCATTGGGATCATCGTCTCTGTCTTGCCTCTTCTTTGCCCTCAGCTCATCACCCTTGCAACTATACTCCCCCTGAGATGCTAAGAACTCTTTCATCTTGTCAAACAACTTACCATGTTCAACCAGAAGTGCAGTCTGAAGTTGATTCTCTGCCACCAAATAATTAATAGCTTGAGTCTGAATAACATTTACCCTCGATTGTTCTGCAACTACCCTTTCAAGAGCCACAATTCTCTCAGAATCAGACAGAGTAGCATCAAAGTCAAACCGCATATGAGATATATCTTGAGCATAAGGCGGTGGAATCCCCAAACTAGCCGGAATATCAGATGTAGGCTGAATAGTAACCGTGGGTGGTATATAGACGGGTAACCCAGCAGTCGCTACCAGCGTCGACTCAACAAATCTAGCGACCACCTCTGATGGAGTAAGAGTAGGAGGCGGTAAAGAAACAATCCCCGGTGCTGTAAACTAGAACGTGGTTGGGGGAATACCAAAGGATGATGATACAGACACCAAGGGTACACTGGAGGTGACTGGAAAAGTAACAGCAGAAGAGACCGGTAACATAGACATACCCGATTATGATGGTGGAGTAAAATGAACAACCCTTGAACTTTCTTCAACCTTAGAATTTTCACCAACCTTTGCCTTTTTTGATCTTTGTACCAAACGATACAAATCCATCTCAAAATCTGATTCACTATCATCTGAGTCTTTCTTTCGTTTGCCATGAATTCTTTCTTATTTGGCAAGAATTTGCTGTGCTTCGACTATATCGTCAGTGGAGGAATCAGAGACAGTTCCCTCAAAATCCGCCACAGATGTATCGACCATGGAAACATTTACACCAGACACTGCTGCCGTTGAGATTGGAAGTTCAATAGGATCTACCATACCCATATCAAAGAAATCATTCCCACCAGAGGCAACATCAAGATATACTTGTTCTTCTGGAGCTGCCACAGGGTCAACAAGAGGTGCTTGTTGTACCACCGGAGGTTGACCGACAGGAGGTGGTGATTGAACCACAGGAGGTGGTTGAGGGATATCGGCCTGTTATGGTGCCGGATCAAGAAACTCATCTTCCGGAGGAGCAACATAATCAGGATTCAATAAGTACCCAAACAAGGCAGTGTGCTGTGGGCGTTGCTCTTCCTTACTACTGGCACTAGAAGATCGACATTGAGCAAAAATTCTCTTAGAAGCACTCTCTACATAAGAAATAGGACGTCGTTGTGGCAGATTGGGAGCTACATGATTGAGGATCATCTGTAAAAATATCGGGTACATCAAAAATCTTTCCCGAGCCACCACGCGTCTCTGACGATCGATCTCATAAAAAATCATCTGACTAAAGCTGTAAGGCTTGTTGTAAGTCAACGAAGTCATCGCCGATTGCATTGTTGCACCCATACCATCTGTACCAGCTTTGCGACCGGACATGCACACAATCAACACGTGCATAAGGAACCGCCACTGATCTAACATAAACCCCTTTCTCCTCTGCCCCAACAGACCTGAGTACCCCATACGCAGAAACGCACCATCTCTGAACGTAGCCGGAAACTCAGTACGGTCCTCAGTTGTCTCAACCCCGAACTATAATGCTTTTCTGATCTGATTAGCCGAGAACTGTACCACTTGGTTATTGACAGTGGCACGCATAACTGGAGGCTCAACACTACAGTCGTATTCAACGGTTCTCCAAAAGTCTTCAATATTTGGTCGTGAAATCGGAAGAGTAGTAGTAATGGCATAAAAGATACGTGAGCGTATGAGGAACGAAATGATCTCACGAAAGTCCTCAATTCCACGAGCATCCGGATCCAAGGTGATATACATGTTGTGACCCGAAAAAATCTGTCTCCTATCATCTCCACCCTCATCACCACCAGCGCCACCAGCACCTACCACAGCTGCCATATCTGCACAACAAACGAGCTAAGTTAGACAAAAGTATGGCAACAGTTAACAACTTCTCTAACTTTGAGTTGGGCGAAGTTGTGGAAGCAGCGAAGTTAGTAAGTTCGTTTGAAATACAACTTCGCTGGGAGAACACAAGAATAAGTAAAGATATCCAAGTGTTTAATGCAGCGAAGTTACATTGTTAGCGAAGTTAAGATCAACTTCGCCCTAAACCTAACTTCGCCACAAGAACGTCCATCATAAACTCCCAGTTAGGTTGAAGGATAAACAATCAGAAGACGATCTCCTGTATAGTATTGTGCGATTAAGAGTTTAAACACCAAATAGCATCATCGCAAACTCCAATCGATCGAAAAGCCGGCTTCAAGGGTTTACAAAGCAAACCAAATTATAACAGACAGTTTGCCAGATTACACACAAAGTATGGGAATTATGACTCAATATAGACCAACGAACCTCAATAGCAAATCGAAAAGATGTTAGCAGGAGGTTTGATTCAAACAATAAGTTCGCTGAGTGTTTATTGAAAAAATGTTTGACCAATTTTGACCATCGGCCCTTTATATAGCTTTGGAAAACCCCAGGGGAGAAGTTAGGGTAACTTCGCCCCTTTAATTAACATCGCCCCTTAGTCAACTTCGCTAGAAGTCAATATAGATTAAAGTTAACTTCGCTTAAAGTCAAGTTCGCCCAAAGTTAAGTTAAATAGCATTAAGAAAATACGATCAAAAACAAGTAACCAAATGTTTATGAAAACAAACCGTAAGACAAAATACATAACAAAGGTTAAATAAAAGAACGGGATCAAATTTCAGTCTTGATCGAACCCTGCATGTTTTTAGAAAAGATCCAAACAGGAATCATACTGACTAAGAGGCTGTCACATAGATCCATGTTCAGCGGTATTATGACATAGAGAAACAGGTTGCAGTCAGGTATAAAAACTTAGTATGGTTTCATTGCTTATGTGACACGGATTAGTTTCAATTAAGCTCAAAATTTAGATGGACATCACATGAGAGATTGTGATGCCTCCTATCTATTCTCAAGGCGTATTTGGCTTTTCCCTAGTCACCCCGAATTGACTTCGACCCATAGTTTCTGATCAATTAATATTCACATGTAAAAATCTCCGATTCATCTTCCCGAACTCGCTTCGACTTTGAAATATGCTCTCTTGATATATGTAAACATATAGTCTTCATCAGGCTTTAACGAAAATAATAAGTTTTTTTTTGTACAATACGAATACAACTGCAAGTCCCGAATCTGGATCACTGCAGAAACATAACACTAACTTCGCGGGAATCAGAACACTCATGGGCTCGTGTATGACTGGGTAATCACTTTTCTGTCTATCATTCGGAGAGATGTATGTGGAGATATGCACAACTCAAAATGACTCTCCACAGTAAATCGAGAAGATTTAGTTTGTATCACTTCTACTTTTATGCACCATAGAAAGCTACCATAACATACAATGACTGTCCTAGAGTCTTTTAGGCCTAATAACTTCACCGGTTAGGCACACACAATCAGTTTATCTATCACTTTCCAAGGTTGGATCAATTTTCATTTTTAACACCAATAAAAAACTTCTTGCGAAGTTATAGACTGAAAAATTATATCATTTCCCAAAAAAATTTAAAATCAAATGCCCCGCTCAAGTCAAAGTCTTTAGGTAAACGGCTATCCTGAAGATCCAGCGGATCAGCCGGACCGACCACATACAAGTGTGTGTCCCTCTGACTAAGTATAAACGACTAATTTTAAGCGAAAGAATAAAAACCATCATTAACCGCCCCAGTCGCTTTCAGTCATCTGGCTAATGGCTATCCTTATAATCTACAAATAGATGCAAGGACCAAACATATTCGTGGAATTTGTCCTTCAGACTTGAGCAACCGACATAATTTTAAGCGATAGTGATGTTTTTTTTTATGAGTAAAGAAGAAAACAAGGTTACTCGGGATTGATCATCCCATTTAGCTCAACAAGGTTTTGAAAACGAGATCGGTCAAACGCTTTTGTATAAAGATCGGCAAAATTATCCAGTGAATCAACCTTTTCAAGCATAATTAATTTCTTGTCAGCACAATCCCATATGAAATGATGACGAATGTCAATGTTTTTAGTTTTATTATGTTTAACGGGATTGTTAGTTACTGAGATAGCAGCAGTGTTATCAATGCAAATAGGAGTTTAAGTGAAATTCAGACCATAATCGCGCATTTGCTGTTGTATCCATAAAACCTGGGAGCAGCAATTAGATGCTGTCATGTATCCTGCTTCGCATGTGGAAATGGCTACAGAGTTCTGCTTCTTACACTGCCACGACACCAATCTTCCTCCGAGAAACTGACATCCACCGGTTGTTGACTTCCTATTCTGATTGCAACCTCCATTGTCAGAATCGGTGTATGCTACCAAATCCAGTTCTCCCCCTTTCGAGTACCATAGTCCCAACTTAGGCTTTCCTTTAAGATAACGAAAGATTCTTTTCACTCCCTTCATGTGTGATTCCTTCGGGTTTGCCTGAAAACGAGCACAAAGACAAACTGCAAACATAATGTCAGATCTAGATGCGGTTAGATACATTAAAGAACCTATGATTGCCCGATATTGGGTGGGATCCACATCTTCATCACTGTCGGAATCAGCACCCAGTTTGTGGTTGACGCAGATTGGAGTATCAAATGGGGTACTATCATCCATTTTAAAGCATTTAAGCACATCATGGACATACTTCGTTTGATGAATAAACATGCCATCTTTCTTCTGATCTACCTGCAATCCCAAAAATAAAGTTAATTCTCCCATGGCGCCCATCTCAAACCTTTTCTTCATGACAGCTTCAAACTCCTGACACAGTAACTCTTGAGGCAGCAAAGATGATATCGTCCACATAAACCTGAACGAGTAGAAAATCACCCCCTTTCTGTTCGACAAACAAGGTGCTGTCGATCTTCCCTCTCTCAAACCCATTCTCTAGCAAGTAATCTGATAAAGTTGCATACCAAGCCCGAGGTTCCTGATGTAGCCCATATAATGCTTTGCTCAGATTGTACACATGATCAGGAAAATCTGGGTCATGGAAACCCGGAGGTTGTTCGACGTATACCACCTCATCGACTTTTCCATTCAGAAACGCACTCTTCACATCCAACTGGAACACTTTCATCTCTTTGTGTGCAGCAAAGGCCAGAAACAGACGAATTGCTTCCAATCTTGTCACAGGAGCAAACACTTCATGGTAATCAATTCCTTCCTGTTGATTAAACCCTTTGACTACCAATCTTGCCTTGTTGCGAATGATTACCCCCTTCTCATCTCTCTTACACTTGAATACCCACTTTATACCGATAGCGTTCACATCTTGTGGTTTTTCAACTAACTTCCATACTTCCATCTTTTCAAACTGTGCCAGTTCTTCCTGCATGGCTTCAACCCACGAGCTATCCTTCAGTGTCATTTAATAATTCTTTGGTTCTATCTGACTGATGAAGCAGGCGTACAAGTATTCATTTATAATACCAGTGCCCTTAATACTTGCATACACACATGTGTTTTCATCCAAACTTCTTCTAGTACGTACACCATCAGAAGGATTACCGATCACATTTTCCAAGGGATGATTCTTGTGAGTTTTGGTGGTTTGAACCGGACCGACTTCCAGATCATTTTCTAGATTTGGAGAGAGTTCATCAGAGTGATGCTGAGTGTGAAATGGATTATAGAATTCATCTTCATTCGAGACAGCTGGAGTTTCAACCGCACTCGACGAGGTTGGTTGATTTTCATTATATTGCGGGCGTTGTACAATGGTCTCCTCTTCGTCAAACAGCATCTGTGTGGCCATTTTATTATCTATGTCTGCAAAATCCAAGTAAGGCACATTAAAAGATTTGAATAGCTTATCATAGTCGAAAGCCTCTGCTGGTCCCATACTAGGCCTTGGTGATTTGTAACTAGTAATGTATGTGTTACAGACCACCTCAACCTTGCTGTTTGATAGATTAAAGACTCTTCTGTTGGGTGTCCCAACAACATAGCCAACCAAGATACCTTCATCAGCTTTCTCACTAAATTTAGAGTTAGTCTTTAATATCGAACATGGGGACCCGAAAGGTTCAAGACCTTTCTCACCATGCATAAGTTCATAACAGGTTTTATTTAATCTTTTAACAGTTAAAACACGATTAAGGATATAACAGGCTGTAGCAACAGCCTCAGCCCAGAACACCACATGAAGTTTAGCATCTGCCAGCATGGTCCTGGCGCCTTCGATTAGAGTTATATTCTTCCTTTCAGCTACTCCATTTTGTTACGGAGTATATGGGGCACTATACTGATGTTATATCCCTTTCTGCAAACAAAACATCTCAATCTGATAGTTCTTGAATTCTATACCATTATCACCTGTGATGTACTTAACCTTTCTCCCAACAATATTTTCCACCTTGGTAATCAAGTTAATTACCAACTGAACTGTTTCATCTTTTTCCTTCAGAAAATAGACCCAAAAGTATCGTGAGTAGTCATCGGTTACAACCAAACAGTATGAAGTTCCTCCTAGACTTTTTACATTCACAGGACCAAAGAGATCCATGTGAAGCAAGTCCATGGTGCTGACAATTGAGTTAACCTTCTTGGAGTGATGAGGCTTCTTGTATTGTTTTCCTTTCTTGCATGACACACATTGGTCTTCAAAATTGAAGTTCTTCAAGGGGACCCCAAGTACCAGCCCATTCTTGACAATGTAATTCATCTTGTGAAGGTGAATATGACCCATTCTTCGGTGCCACAACTCTGACTCAGACTCTGTTGCTTTTGACAGAAGACATGACTCTTCCGTTGCCATCTCGGTTGACCGCATGTCCATTACATATGTGTTCTTTTCTCTTGGAGCCTTCATCACGGTCCAGGTTTCAGGAATCTTGAAACCAGGATAAAGCACGAGTGCCTCATCTTTAGTAAAATGAACGGTGTATTCTTTATCACAGATCTGATAGACACTCAAAAGATTGTGCTTCAACTCTTCCACAAAATTCACTTTTTCCAACTTTGTTCTTCCATTCGTCACAGTCCCAATACCAGTAATTCTTCCTCCACTTTCTCCTGCAAAACTAACCCTTCCTCCTTGAACAGGCTTCCAATCGCGTAACAATTTCTTGTTACCAGTCATGTGCCGGGAACAGCCACTGTCAGCAACCCACATATTGTTTTCAGCCCTGTTCGACTGTTCCTGCACAATTAAAGAAATAGATTAAAATCTGGGGACCCAAGACCTTCTGGTCTTGGGTTGATTAAACCTGCTATCCGGCATCCAGTACCTTGGTTGCCCAAAGTTAGTTTGAAGAGAGTTTCCATAAGATCTGAAAGGGAAATTTCTAGATGACTGGCTATGAGGCCATCCAAACCTTCGAGAATTTCTAGCATTAATGGAATTATAATTGTTGGTTTGGTGATTTGCTGGGAAAAAACGAGACTGGTTTCTTTGAAATCTTGGATTAGTCCAATGATTGAAGGTTGATGTGCATCTATATTTAGCATTTTTATCAGCATCATATTTTAGTATTCGTTTTATTCTTAGTTTCTGTGTGCCTCATATTTCTAGATTTCCTTTGTATCAGAGGACAATCACCAACAAAGTGTCATATCCTATTGCACCTAAAACAACTTCTGTTTGATTTATTCTTGATGTTTTGAACATTCGTTTCAAAAGTTGTTATAGATGATGAGGTTGCGTTACTGTCAGTTTGTCTCACATACGGTGGAACAAACGGATTTAGGGGAGATTTCTTTCGTTAAACTTATAGTCCTCCTCCCGCTTTAGTAACACAACCTCTTCTTTTATCTTACCTGATTCAGATAGTTTGTCCGAATTAGACGAGACGGAACTTGTTACATTAGAATTTGTCTGACTAGCTTCACTCTCATTACTTGTAGTGTCTTTAGTAGAGACTTTGATTGGAACTGTCTGACTAATTTCAACGTTCACGGATTGCTGATTACTAGGATTATATGTATAGTTATTATTATATGGTGGTGGAACTTCTGTGAATCCAATTCCCTCCTTTTTAATTGGGGAACGTTGAACACTTATAATGTGGTCTAGCATCGCTGAAGAATTTCTAAATTGTTCAATTTTCCTGTTCGGTTCCACCACTTTTACCTGGTAATCAGCTATCTGTTTATCCTTTTCAGCTATTAGTTTGGTCTTTTCTTCTAACACTTCATAGCTAAGATCAATTACTTCTATTTTTTCAGCTAGGGTGGCTTTAAGACTTATGCTATCTTTTTCACTAGCTTTTATTTTTACCGAGTAGTTATTTTCTTTAGTTTTGGAATAGTGATGTTCTTCTTTTATATTTTTAAATTCAGTGTCCAAACTAACAAACTGATCAGTTAGTGCTTTCAATTGACCAGATAGCTTTTCACATTGTTCACAATGAGATTCAGAACATTCCTCTGAGAGTTGATCGTTCACTTCTGCCATGTATGCTTGATCTTCCCCCGTCTCTTTGTCACTTCTTCTAGTTTCGATAGTTACCAGATTCGCCTGTTCGAACACCTCCTCAACTTGTATATTCCAGTTGTATCCACCGTTTTGCTGAGATACCATAGCCTTGTTTTCACTTTCACTTCCATTCTGTTGAGCAGGCCTGTTCTGACTTCGTTCGACTATCTTATTTGTACACTCTTTAGCAAAGTGACCATTTTTTTGACAGTTATAACAACGAACCTTTGACTTGTCAAACCCCGGTCTTTCTCCAAAAAACTTTCTACCAGTTTTCTTCATAAATCTCTTTACCCTTCTTACTATCATACCCATCTGCCACTACAGATCCATTTCTTCCTGATCATCAGCGTCGATCTGATCATAGTCCTCATCCAAGGTTGCAGGGTCGACTATTTTTCCTTTGATGTAATTCTCATAGGAGGCAATGAAAGAGGCTAGAGAGCAAACTGTTTTTCAGCTGATTTCACACTCATAGGCATTAGTGAGTAGTTCTTGCTAGAAGCATTGGTTGAGAAATTACCAGCTGTGGTTTGAGGTTTTGAGAAACTACTACCTCCTGCTACAAAACATATGTCACCATCCATGTTTAGCACCACATGACCATCTGAAGTGGTGTTTGATTCCCCCTTTGAGTAGTAGGCAGTGGATACTGTTTTTGAATTTGAGTTTGGAGTAACTTTAGAACCATACATTCCCGGATCCTAAACCTGATCAATAGGTGTCTCCTTTCCAGCCATATTAAGTTCAAAATTACGTAACTTATTTACCACTGTCTCCAAGTCAATCTTCTCAAAATCTTTATCTTCTCTCATCAGAACTGTGTACATCTCCCATTTTGGTGGAAGAGCATCAAGGAGCTTTTCTACTATCTCTTCTTCCTTGTATTCAATGGAGTAGTTATTCAGCTCGGTCATCAAATGATAATATCGCGTGATGATGTCATCAAGTGATTCATTTTTCAGATACTTGAATACGGAGAATTGAGTTTTCTGTAGATTTGTCTTGGATGTACGTATCCCAACATTTCCTTCATATCTATTCTCTAGTGCTTCCCATAGTTCTCTAGCAGTTTTGTATTTTTTGAAATTATGAAGAATCTCTTGTGGGAGTGTCATTGTTATGGCTGCAGGTGCTTTACTTTCTGCCTCATACATCTTCTTTTCATCATCCTCCATCTTACTGTACTTCTTAATCTGTTCACGACCTTCAAACATGGCTGTTGGTGGAACGTACCCATCTTGAATGCAGACCCATATCTTTGCGTCTTGATACTTCACATATTGTTCAAATCTATCTTTCCATGCAACGAAATCAGTACCTTTAAGCAGTTTTGGAGCTTTAGTTGATGAACCAGCTTCAACCTCCATCTTTACTAGTTCAGTGATGTTTATCGAAGTCATACTTGAACGGAACGAGACTTAGAACTTAAAAACAAGATTCTGTGTGCAGGAAGCAGCGAAGTTAATAGAACTTTGCTTGCCAACTTCGCTAAGGACAACTTCGCTGGCCACACAACTTCGCTAGTAACACAACTTCGCTAGTCACACAACTTCGCTAGCCTAACAACTTCGCTGAAACCCTATATCTTCGTCAAAACCCTAGTTTGGGTGACGGCAACTTCGCCAGAAGAATAGAGGAGTTTTGCTGGTTACACAGGACGATTTCGAAGGTTGCGAGGGTGATAGGAAGGTGTAACTGGTGAGTATTGAGGAGTGACTGAAAAAAAGGAGGTATTTCAACGTAAAATAGTTCCGCGAATTGTCTAACGGAACAATCATAAAACCCGAGTGATAATCCCGAACCACACAATCACGAGCAAAACGCTCTGATACCAATTGTAGGTTCCCAGTCGGATCTACACAGGAGTATCTCGTAACACGAGGGTGCGGAATCCCCACGTATACGATAAGAGTGTTGAGATGATAAACACGTTGAATCTAAACAAACACACGAGTATATATGATAATACTTGTTATATTGCAAGGCGTAATAACCAAAGAAACAAGCACGTGACTCAGAGAATCACACAAAACAGCCGTTTAAAGTTAATGATAAGGAAGCCGAAGTTAGGAATATATATATCACAACAACTTCGCCTAACATGCTAGGCGAAGTTGTCTTAACTTCGCTTCTTTCCCAAGTTCGCTTAAACACAAACCAAACTTAACACGTTCAAAACAAAATGAACAATTTAAACAATTACAGACACAAATAAACACGAGATACTGAACTACTGGCATCATGCATCAACACCAGGCTCTCTGAAAAATATCTTTTGAACTTTATCATGATGCGAGAGCATAAATTGTTCGGGAAAAAAGTAGATTAAGTCCTAAATTACTTTCATTAATTAAACAAGGGTCCTAAACACAAGATCGGGATAATCTTGATAGTCCTATTAAAACAATTAAAATTGAGTGAAGCTCTATATTCCTAAAACTTGCGCCTAGTGCGCTTGATTACATAAACACAAGAACATTAAAACAACCAAACTTCTATAGAAACCACCGAATGGATCTCCCCCAATGAATAGACCTGGTGGAGAGAAGTAGGCCGAGCGAAGAACATGGAATTGGATTTGTTCATTGATTTCGCTTAACTCCATCTTGACATTCTCCATCGACTTAGTTAGTTGTAGGAGACGTTGTTCGGCAAGAAGGTTCATTTTCGTGAGTTCACGGACGCGTTTTTGAAGTTTTAGTAGAATTTGCGAAGGACAGTAGTTTCGTTGCTGTTTTTGGAAGGCATTTTGATAAGATTGTGACAAGAATTGGTTTTGCTTTGGTTCAAGGAATGCAATTGCAAATGTGCAATTTATAGCCAACCTGCTCACACACACGCCCCCGTTCTTCCTGTGGCAGCGACTTTCCCGACCTGCAAATCACGGCCACAGCCCCATGTTAACTAGAACACACTCTCGTGTTTGATAAAACTTGTTTTTTTTAAGTTATAAATCCCAATATGTCGGTCCCGATTATATCGCTCAATCACTATGTCGTAACTCACACCAAAGGTGTCGACAAGAAGCTTAACGACTTGCTAAATTAGGAAAGAACAATAGTTATGTTAATGGCGGAATCACTAACACACTAAATGTTGTTAACAAGACACAGATGTAACAAACACATATCCCCCTCCCCGGACCCCTTCCCCTCTTTTAAGGGCGAGTCCTTACTCAATTCGTAAACTAATTGTGGACTCGAGGCTAGACTGACTTTATTACTTTCTAAAAAGATTTCCATTGATATATAATATGTCAAATACAAAAGAAAATCGACTAGGGTTTCAGAATGGAATGTTTTGTCCGTACGAGATAATGACAGCCGTCACACTCAATATCAGATCGTATTTGTTTTCTGTTAAAAGTTCTGTCTAGGGGTGCATTAAATTATTCATTTAATAGGTCTGCCCTGACAGCTGTCATTACATACCTGGAAACCCTAATCATTCGTACATAATAAAAGCTATTACTATAAATGCTAAGTGTAAAACAAGTCTTCGGGTAAGCTTGGCAGCATGTATCATTGTCGAGCAGACTTGGTAACCATGAAGTGTGCTAGTAAACAGTTCTCCAGGAAGACTTTACTGAGTATATTTTCAAATATTCTCCTAACAGACTTCAGTCCTCTTGACTATATCAAACTTTGCTCGATATAATCCCAAAAGCAAACTTGTTCTTCAGGAGTCCCTTCAACTCTTTGTTAATGATAACTTATTCAGCAATTCAAAGCATGCTGGTGACACTGTAGGTTTGCTGGGAGTTGAACCTTGCTCGGTAGAAGTCTTTAACTTGTTTCCTTATCAACTTTCTTCAACCTTGCTGGGAACACTTTTTATTATAAGTAAATATTGTTGGATTTGACTTTAGCTTGATTTTAGCCAAGGGTATCCTAGGAACGCAAACCTTGCTTGACTTGAAGAACTACATTGCTAGACAAAGTGAACCTTGCTCGGATTAACACTTAAGAGGACTTCAAGAAGATAACCTTTCCCGAAAGGCAAACTACCTTGCTAGGATAAGTAAAACCTTGCTGGGAGTTCTGAGCTTGCTTGGAGTCCATACTTAGTAGTTTTTTGGGAGGTTGAGAAGTTTCCAATCTCCTTTTAGCACTTTTCTCATCCCAACAATCTCCCCCTAGATTGGAACAACCTCAACTATACCAAAACACCTCTAAGGTTACATACACTTAGCTAAAATACACATCAAATCTCAAAATCAAATTACATTACATAATCAAAAGTATATTATAAAGTTGGAAATTCTGTCCCATGGACATTACAAAGTAAACCTAAGCTAGAAAAATAGTCTTATCTTCTTGAGCTTGAGGCCTCTTGTCTTCTATCCAACCTTACACTGGCAGCTCTTTCTTTGAACAGAAATAATTCATGTTAATGAGGATGATTAGGTGCAAGAGTCCACTTGTATATATCCCCCAAGTCATCATCATGCAGGAATGTCAAATCTTCATCCTTCTTTATGATGCCCAAGGCAAGTCCATAAGAGTTTCTGAGAATGTAGGATCCATCTTGGTCTTGATAGTCAATAATTGCAATCCTCCTATTTCTCTGGACTTCATAGTTAGGCCTTGTCATCTGCCTCCTCATGTTGATGCATTCTATCATATTAGCCAGAGAGTTTTTGTTCTTCATTTTTGACATGTAATCAATTTCAGCATACCTGTGTTGAAAAAGATCCAGTTTCATTCTCAACTTGAGCCATCAGTGCAAGGCTTTACTTATGTCTTCAGCATGATTGCTCCAATCAAATTTTCCATCTTGTTGATAAGCAGCCAATGCCACATTGCCTTGATTTCTGGGTTGATTGTTGTTGTTTTTGCTGTTGTTTGTTGAAGCTTGTGGAGGGTTTTGATTGTTGATGTTTCTTTGATATTTCTGATTTTGAGGGACAACTTGATGGTTGTGCTGTGGTTGTTGGTAATTGTTGTTGAAGTTGGGGTTATTGTTAAAATTGTTGTTGTTTCATGGCTAGCCTTGCTGGTATTGATACATATTTCTTGGTTCTGCAAACTGATTGTTTTGGAAGTTTCTTGGTTGGATGCACTCCCTTGCAAAATTTCCTGGTTGTTGACGATTGTTACAGGTTGCTATTGACTTGTCAAAACCTATTCTTTCATTAGGACCAGATACAAAGGACCTTCATGTCCTATTGAATAACCTTTTGCTTCTTAGTGCCAACATAGCTGCCTGCCACTTCAAGTCCATGTCCTCCAGACCATCAGCATTAATTTGCTCAAAATCATCTTGAACAACACTGGTATGGATCATGTAATTGGCAACAAAAGCATTATATGAGTTTGTGAACATAGAAAACAAAGCTTGATATTCACTTCCATATCCAACATTACCACCAACATAAGGTGTGTGCCCACTGGCCATTGAGGCTGAATCATTATCATCAATCAGCTGGACGTTGAACCTTGATTATCCACTTTGATTACTTGAGTTTCTAGCAACGAAGCCTCTTGGAGTGTCACCACCATCTTCACTAGGTTCTTCAATAATTGGAATCTGTTGTTGGTTCTTTACAGACAAGTTTCCCATAGTAGCAATAAGTGCATTGGACACTTGAAAGCAGGGATTATCTTCCTTGATCATATCATTTTCAATCATTTCAATCTCAGCTGCTTCATGAAAGCAAATAACATCATCCAACTTTAGTTGCTCAAAGTTTGATTTCTGCCTTATGAACTTGCTGGCAGTATACCATTCTTTTGATAAAGATGAGAGCAACTTTGTATTCAGATCAGAATCAGTCACAACATAATCAGTTGTCATGATTTGATTGACGATAGTCAAGAATCTCTCCAGGACAGAATTCAGTCTTTCACCGTCTTTATACTTGAATCGGTCAAGTTGTTGCTTCAGTCTTTCTCTCTTGATGTTCTTCAATTCAGTATTGCCTTCAAACATCTCTAGCAGGGCATCATACATGGATTTGGCTGTTGTGTGGTGAGCAACCTTAGTCAAGATTTCCCAAGACAGGCCCAACATCATTATTGCTCCAATAACCGGATTGTTGTTTGTTCCATCAGCCATATAAGGTCCATTTTTATCGAAATCCACATTTCCACATCATTGTAATAGACAGCTACTTCGAATAGCACTTTACATTTAATATAGCTCTCATGTCCGTACAATCTTGGAATTTTGTTAGTAGACACTTCTTTGCTCATCTTATCCAGACATATTTTTGGTGTTTTATAAAATATTTTGAACAATGAAGACAACATAAAAAATATTCAAACAAAAACTCAAATAAACTTTTGAAAATAGATCTGATATATCTAGACATTTTTTAGCAAGATAATAACTAAGAAATAAAGATCTAGAAGAGTGAACACTTTTGAACCTCAAACAAATTGTATATCTGAGAAATGAAGAGCAGAACAGCTGACGTCACAAATCAATGAAACAGTGGTAGGCTGACGTCATTCATCGTTTTCAAAGCAGCAATAATCAACTTTGATCAGCAACATTTATTTACACAAATAGTAAAACAAGCTCTGATACCACTTGTCAGTCCCGATTATATCGCTCAATCACTATGTCGTAACCTACACCAAAGGTGTCGACAAGAAGGTTAATGACTTGCTAAATTAGGAAAGAACAATAGCTATGTTAATGGCGGAATCACTAACACACTAAATGTTGCTAACAAGACACAAATGTAACAAACACACATCGTAACTCAAAAGATTTCCATCGATATGTAATATGTCACATAAAAAGGAAATAGATTAGGGTTTCAGAATGGAATGTTTTATCCGTACGAGATAATAACAGCCGTCACACTCAATATCAAGTCATATCTGTTGGTTGTCAAAATTTCTGTCTAGGCGTGCTCTAAATTATTCCTTTTATAGGACTACCCTGACAGCTGTCATTCCATATCTGGAAACCCTAATCATTCGTACATAATAAAAGCTATTACAATAAATGCTAAATGTAAAACAAGTCTTCGGGAACGCTTTGGGGCATGTGTCATTGTCGAGCAGACTTGGTAACCATGAAGTGTGCTGGTAAACAGTTCTCCAGACAGACTTTACATAGAATATTTTTTCAAAGAAAATATTCTCCTAGCAGACTTCATTCCTCTTGACTATATCAAACTTTGCTCGATATAATCCCACTAGCAAACTTGTTCTTTAGGAATCTCTTCAACTCTTTGTTAATGATAACTTATTCAACAATTCAAAGTGTGCTGGTGACAATGTAGCTTTGCTAGGAGTTGAACCTTGCTCGGTAGAAGTCTTTAACTTGTTTCCTTATCAACTTTCTTCAACCTTGATGGGAACACTGTTTATTATGAATAAACCTTGCTAGATTTGACTTTAGCTTGGTTTAGCCAAGGGTTTGCTAGGAAAGAAAACCTTGCTTGACTTTTAGAACTACCTTGCTAGACAAAGTGAACCTTACTTGGATTAACACTTAAGAGGACTTCAATAAGATAACCTTACCCGGAAGGCAAAATACCATGCTAGGAAAAGTAAAACCTTGCTGGGAGTTCTGAGCTTGCTCAGGGTCCATACTTAGTAGTTTCTTGGGAAGTTGAGAAGTTTCCAATCTTTGTTTAGCACTTTTCTCATCCCAACATAATATATACATTGCCTTGTTTAGATAGGGTCTTGGCAAGACCTTATTTCCTTGCTTGTTTAGCCTTTGCAGTGGATAATTGTTACCTCCCATCGTTGTATGGTTTTAGCCGATGACCATTTACTTTGAATGTTTATCCATCGGAACTTGAAATTTAAACCGTTCCATAGTCGAAAGCGTTTTTGACTCGGTGTGGTCCTATCCAATGAGACTTTAATTTTCCTGGGAAGAGAGGTAAACATGTGTTATATAATAGTACACGGTTTCCTAATTGGAATTGTTTGTTTTCTTTTTGATGGGAACCATGCAACTATTTTTTCTTTTCTTTGTAAAACCAGGAGTTCTCGTAAGTTAAGGGTCTTAATTCTTCAAGCTCATGAATCTGATCGATCTGATTTTTACCTGCGGAAATTGAATCGAGATTCACTGCACAGAGAGCCCAATAAGCTTTGTGTATTAATTCAATTGATTGATGACATGCTTTCCCATAGATAAGTTTGAATGGTGTAGTCCATATGGGGGTCTTATACGCACTGTGAAAAGCCCATAAAGCATCATCTAATTTTTCTGCCCAATTTTTGCTATTTAGCCCAATAGTCCTTTGGAGGATTCTTTTGATCCCTCGATTTGAGACTTGTACATGCCCACTGGTTTGTGGGTGATGTGGTGTTGCCAAATGGTGGTGAACTCCATATCGTGCTAGGACATTATCCATTTGGGCATTACAAAAACGGGTACCTCTTTCACTGATTAAGGCTTTTGGAGTCCCGAATCGTGAAAACCACTTTTTCAAAAATTTGATAACAACCTGAGCATCGTTAGTGGGAAGAGCTTGTGTTTTTATCCGTTTAGAAACATAATTGACAGCTTCTAAGATGTATTTATTTCCGAAAAATTTTAGAAATTGGCCCATAATATCTATTTCCCATACATTAAAGACTTCACAAATTTGAATTCCTTTTTGAGCCATATCATTCATGGATAATGTTAGTGCATACTTTTTGTCGTCTCGACTTTGTATTTATTGTATTTTTACTTTATTAATGTAAAAGGGCATTTTGGTCTTTTCACAAGTCCATATGTTATGTTTAAGTGTTCATTCGTTAAGGATGTTTAAGGAATGAACTCATAAATTATGTTTATTGGTCATTCGTTAAGGACGTTTAACAAATGAACTCATACATTAAGTTTAATGGTCATTCGTTAAGGGTGTTTAATGAATGGACCTAATCGTTATTAGTTATTATACCATCCGTTATGGATCGTTATTAGTTATTGTACCATTCGCTATACAGTTAAGTTAATTTTGGTATTGAAGATGAATGAGTCCCATTTGTTATGACATGTATAATGAATGGACTTCGCCTTCTATATATAGATGATGTGGAGTTAATGGATTTGAAGTGGAATATGGCAATGATAGTGCGTAGAGTAAAGAAGTTCATGCAGAGAACGGGGAAAGATCTACCTACTTTGAACAAGCAGGTTGGTTTTTGATAAAATTAAAGTAAGATGTAATGACTATCAAGATTTTGGTCACTTTGTCAAAGAATGTGACAAGCCGATGAAGGATAACAATGGACCTCGTAATCAAGATAGAAGCTTAGGTAAGTCGTTTAACGAGTCAAAAGAAAAATCTTATGGGGGTGATTCTTCTAAGGCTGCTGGTTCACAAGCTCTGCTCATAGCTGACGTGATTGATTGGATCAAAGGTTGTTGGGTAGTGGGAATCAATCTAATCTTGCCATGTTTGAACAAGCTGAAAACTTTCAAAATGCTCAAGGAGTTGGTTTGACTTCCGAGAGCGAATTAGAGACTGAATTAGATTCTAATATTTCATGCAACATGCAACAAACTACTTTTGCATGTATGACCAAGATTGATGAGGTTACTCATATATCTGTCTCTACTGTATCTGAAAATGTTTCAGTTGATCCAATTAAATTATCTAAAAATATGTCGTGTGATGTCTATGAAGAATTCAAGTCAAAATATGACTTAATAAATGCTCAAAATGAATTACTTTTGAAAGAACTTGCGTCAGTGAAAGATAACTATAGACAATCATTTGATTTAGGAAAGAAATCAAAGGACAAAATAGAAGGATTGTCTAATAGTAATCATGATTTGAAAGCCAAGCTTTCTAGAAAATTGACTATCATTGACAAACAATTCCAAAAGATTCTCAAATCGAGAACTAAGATAAGCGAGCTTGAGAATGAAATTCTTGAGTTAAAGAACAAGTTGGGTAAATTTAGAAACTTATCTTTCCTTTTAAATGAAATTATTGAAGTTTTGGGAAAACAAAAGGGTTCAAAGAATGGGTTAGGATTTTTTGAGGTACATCCACCATTTTTCAATGACTACTCAAAAAATCTATTTTCTGATAAAAAAGAAAATGTTAAGACGACTAAACCTGAAAAAATAGTTAAAGTGGAAAAACCAACACAAAATAATCATGTAGAAGAAACTGTTCCTCAAGAATCCCATATTCAAATAACCAAAGTGTTTGTCAACACTGATGAAGAGGTTGTAATCGAGGATGTATTTGAAACTCAAGTTATACACAAGGCTAAGAATATTCCACATTCAAATCACATTTGTGTGAGCCTCATGAATTTGAGAAAGCTATGTATAGTTCAAATGTCTCTAAGAACAACATTTCAAAAGTGAAACCAAAGAAAACAGAGAAATCAACAATCTCTGATGAGGTTTTAATGTAGTTCATAGTCCTTCTATTGGTAAATTAAACACAGGTCGTGTGTTGAAACTAAAGGGGGTAAACAAAGTGTTCAATGAGAAAGACATTCCCCTACACTTAATCAAACCTGAATTGATTGAGTGTTTTTCGAAATGAGACTTCTAGTTTACATGATCTTGAGCAAGCTTTCGCAATATCTAAGTCGTTAAACAAGCTTATCCTTAAATCAAGTTTAAAAAAAACATCTAAACACTATTAAACCAGAAAAGTTTGTTAGTTCTACTAGAACCGACACTTTACAAAGGTTTTACAAAAAGAAAAAGGGTGTAACGTTTGATGATGAAGATATTGTTAAAGTCTCAAGTGATTCTTGTCAATCGAATGTTGCATAATCAACAATCAAACCACAATGTGTGTTCATTTATATGAGAACATGTTTCTTATGTGGCGAACGTGGGCACTTCGTTAGGAATTGTGGAATGTGAAAAATGAAGAATGCTCATTCTGTTGCCAAGGAACAACCCAAAAAGGTTCCAGTGATTAAGGAGATTCTCAAGAGACCAATGTCTCATGTCGACGAGACCCATATCATGTTTCCCACTATGAATCCACACAAGGTGGTTCATATTAATGAAACTTCTGTTAAATTAAATCACAAATTGTTTGTTCCCACACAACCGATTTGCAAACACGAGAACACAAATGCGATTAAGGATGCATTTCTAAGACGAAAGTCTAAGAGACCAGTGACATATTCACAAGCGGCTAAATCACATTTCGATTTTGTTCATGTTAAACCTTCTGTGGAAATGAAAGAGGTGCCCAAGACTGAGGCATGGGCTGCCTTTTTGGTCTAATCATGTTTCCTGTATGTGCAGAGTTTATCCAATACTATATCAGGTGAAAAATGGATCATGGATAATGTATGATCTCGTCACATCACCGACAATATTGATCTACTAACGAACGTGAAAAATATACAAGGGGGTTATGTAGCGTATGCGGGTAATTCTGGGGGCATGATTAGGAAAGAAAAGGATGTGTCAAATGGTAGTATTACGTTTGAGAAAGTTACCAATTATGACAAGGTGGATCACAATTGGTTTAGTGTTTCTCAAATTTTTGATAAAAAGTATACCACCGTGTTCACATACAAGGAGTGCATAATACTCAAACCAGGATATGTCATTCCATAAGACATGGTTGTTATGCGTTCTCCTTGGTCGAATGATATTTATGTAATGAATATGTGTACTAATGTATCAACTGCTACATCTGTTGAAAAATGTTTTGTCACTAGAAAAACTTAGAAATACTCGATTATGTGGAATAGGCGTATGGGTCACATTCCTGTCAGAAAGATGAACTATCTAACGGAAAATGATTTAGTGGATGGGGTTTCACCAAAACATTTCAATTTGACCGATCACTGTGTTGCATGCAATAAGGGAAAACAAAAGAAGAAGTCGCACCCGATGAAGTTATTTAATTTCATTAATACTCCGCAATAACGACTTCATACGGATTTTTTTGTCATGTGAATTGTGCGAGTATCACTGGAGACTGGTACTGTTTAGTTGTAACCGACGACTATTCGAGGTACTTGTGGGTGTTATTTATGAGTTCTAAAGATCAGAGATCGGTTCTTATTCAGAACTTAATCACAAAGATCGAATCACTTTACAAGAATAAGGTGAGACGTATTCGGAGTGACAATGGTACGAAGTTAAAAAAATTACAATATTGGACTTTTTCTGTATTCAGAAAGGGATTCATCGGGAATACATTGCTACATACGTACCACAACATAATGGTGTGGCTAAACGGAAGAATTGAACATTGATTGACGCAGCAAGAACAATGCTTGATTCAAAGCTTCATGTTCAATATGGAATGAGGCTATGAACACTGCTAGCTACACGCTCAATCGTGCTCTAACAGTAAAGAAGCTGACGAGTTATGTGACATTCGTCAAATTTGAGTCTCAAGTTGTATCCGTATTTTAAACTCTTATTTTGTAAAACCGACTCAATCACTTTTAAAGCCTTATTTAATTATTGTATAATATTATTATATACCTCGACCATAATTATCGATGTTTGTCATATTATAGTGTCGTTATGAAAACATAGAGGGTTTAAACTGATTTTCGTAAGCTCGTTATAAGCTTTGGAAACCTTTAAACTCATATTAAACATTTATTGAAACTTGGAGGGCCATTCTATAAATATGTATATTATCTATAAAAAGAACAAACCCTAACCCTAATACATAAAAATCCAGCCGCCCCTTCCTTCTCTTTCAATTTTTCCGCGCTGTTTTCCGGCGACTGGCGAACTCCGACGCCACCTCCACCTCCGGCAAGACCACCCACCATTTCAGCCGTCCCTATCATCACCGGAAACCGCATTACTGTTCTTTTCAGTGCTACCGTCCTCAATTCCGGTGAATTCTCTTCCGGCGACCCCGATTTTCTGGCAAGCCAACGTCGACCTTCGACGAGCACCACCACTAACCCTAACCCCTCAACCCGACACTACCACCGAACCCTCTCCTTCCCTTCCCTCGATTTCATTTTTCCGGTGACCGAAATTCTGGCCGTCGTGGTCACTCCGTTCCGCAACTCTCTCTCTCTTTCCCGTATCTCTCTCTCTCCCACGGCGTCTCTCTTACTGTCTCTCTCTCTCTCACGGATTCTCTCTCTCTCTCTCTCACTGGTGGAAACAGTTTCTCCGATGACCCTGCTCGGCTCCGACAATTTTCTCGGCCAAACATCATTTATAGGTAATTGAATTTAGAGTTTTAATTTTTTCGTATCTAACTCATAACCCGAAATCGAGTCTCGAGTTCGATTCCCCCTTGAACCGACTTTGGAGAGTATTTTTTTTGGGATTATTTTTTTAAAATATCATAACTCATTATAAAACTTATTATTGTTGTTATTATTATTATTATTATTATTATTATTATTATTATCATTATTATTATTAACAAGATTATTATTATTGTTGTTGTTATTGTTATTATTATCTTTTAACAAAACTATTATTGTTACTATTATTTTCATAATAATAGATTATCATTATTATGATCATTATTATCTTCATTACTATAATTATTAAGGAATATTATTAAAATTTAATATTGTTAATATTACCCATTTGTTTTATCGAACTGAAACTCATGTCGGGCCTAGTTGTCGTTTAACGTCATTGTCACTCGAGTTATATCTTTTTATCACTAATACTACTATTATTAAAATGTTATAAGTATTAATTATTAATAATGTGACACATATAATTATTATAATGATAATAATTATTATATTAAAACTTATAAATCTATTAATAACGTTTTCAACAATAAAATAATAATTATTATATTTATTATTACTAGTACTATTATTAATTTTAACAACAATTCTCAATTGGTAGAATAACTATGTATTATTATCATCTTTATCTAATATATATATATATATAAAACTTATTCTAAAATCATTATTATCATTTATATCCTTATTATTAATAATATTATTATAAGCTTTAATATCAATTCATTCTTATAAAACCGAACTCTTAATTTAAACCCGTTTATTTCTATTTAATATTGGTTTTGTTATTTAAAAGCCCCAATAAAATAATATTATTTTTATTTTAATTATCAATTAAGTACGAGTTCCTAATCGTTAACAAACTAACCGGTAACCTGATTAACAACCGAACCGTCTCATTCAATGTTTCAATGTAATTTCAACTAAAGTTCAAGTTCATTAATATATTTTATTTATTCGTTTTCAATTAGCTTTCAAGTCGGATTCGTTCGTTTCGTTTACAAGCTTTTTATATGTCGATCAATTATTATTTGCCGATTCATCAATCGAGGTGAGTACTTTCATACCCCTTTTTCCATCTTTCGTTTTGGGGTGACATTTCATACTTATCAAACTAAATGCTTTAATTACTTGAATCTTTAAACCCACAAACGTGATTGTATACTTTACTTGAATAATTGCTTGATTTGGTGTTTTATGCTTATTTGTCTATGTGTTTATCGCTTTTGGATGGTGGAACTATAAATCCTAGACCATTTGGCAACCCCTCATGGCAAGGTGTCGTTAACTTAATGCAATTAACGATAACTATAAAATCCTAGACTACTGGGCAACCCCTTGTAGCTAGGTGGTGCTAATGTGTTTAGTAATTGTCAATAAAATCCTAGACTATTTTGGCATCCCCTTATAGCTAGGTGTCGCTAACTTGTTTAGCGATAACTATTTTATCCAAGTTTATAGCTTTTATTTATTGTTTTGTATACAAGTTTTGTGGATTTTTATTACTATATACTTATATGCTCAAACTTATGAATTGCTCACCAACCTTTGTGTTGACAAACTTTATTTTATGAAATGTTACAGGTTTGACTTTTGTTGACTCGAGGACTTGATGAAAACGTTACCAAGACCATTATTATATTAGTAAAACGAACAATATAATTGTTACTTGTATTCAAATTGTTTGTGTGAACGAGATGTGTTGATTATTGATTTATGAAATAAATGAGCTGATTAAATATTGTCACTTTAAATAGTGTCTTGTGTATTTGGGCAATCGGTTGCACCCCGGCATGTTTCGCCGCCTTTGGTCGGGGTGTGACAAGTTATGAGTTTTTGAATAACTGCAAACCTAATTTAAAGTTTCTAGAACCTTTCAGGTGTCCTTGCACATTGTTAAAACAAGATACGGGAAAATTCAAGGAGAAGGCCATAGAGGATTACTTCTTGGGCAATGTTTCGCCTAAGAAACGTTTTTACAACTTCCCTTCAGGTTGTTGAAGAATGGTACCTTGTTGACTGCCAAAGCTACACAACACCTCCTACCGGGAAGGGCCCTGATTGGATGTTCGATTATGAGTGTTTATTTATTTTTATTTCTATTACTCCCATAGTTGATCTCCCGGATAAAGACTTGGTGCATGCTTACTTGGAAGATCATTTTTTTTCCACACCGAGGGCTTCTATTTATAGTGATGTAGTTCAAGATGATCATCCTGATACTTCTAATGTAATTTCTATATCGTCGGATGATGGTCATTTTGTTGATTATTCTTCTGCTCCATTCAGAGATAATCCTCCAGTTGGGGAATCATCTCACGATGTTGACGAGAATCTTACTAACTTAAGTAATCATGTTTGTGCCTGATAATCCGACACTTCGGATTCATACATATCATCCTTAGGACAACATCATTGATGATCTCAATGCTGGTGTTCAGACGCATCATCAAATTGCTGATGCAAATGATTTTAATGTATTGTGTGCTTAAGTATTAATATAGCGCTTGAAGATTCGTCATGGATAGAACTCATAGAAGCAATGCAAGAAGAAATGCAACAGTTTACCAGACAAGTTGTATGGGATATCATCGATAAACCTGATCGGGTTAAGAAGCCTATCCCAACCAAATGGGTCTTTAAATGTAAGAAAGATGATCGTGGGCTCATAATAAGAAATAAAGCGCGTTTGTTCATGTAAGGATATAATTAGAAAGAAGGCATGGATTACACCGAAGTGTATGCTCCTGTTGCAAGACTAGAAGAAATATGTATACTCTTAGCCTATGCATCTTTCAAAAACATTAAAGTATATCAAATGAACATTAAGAGTGCGTTTCTTAATGGGGAACTTCATGAAGAGGTGTTCATGAAGAAGACTCCTGGTTTTGAAGATCCTACCTATCAGAACTTGTTTGCCATTTAAACAAGACTCTTTATGGTCTACACCAAGCCCTGAGAGCTTAATACGACACGCTTGCTGACTAACTTATGGATAGTGGCTTCAAACGAGGGGTTGTGGATTATACCTTGTTCTACAAGACTGTCGGAGAAGATTTGCTCCTAATCCAAATTTATGTCGAAGACATCATATTTGGAACAACAAACTACAAGTTGTGTAAGGACTTCGAGAAATCGATGCAGACAAAATTCGAGATGAGCTCGATGGTGGAGATGAATTTCTTTCTAGGGTTGCAGGTTCATCAGCCTAACGCTAGAATATTCATTCATCAGCCGAAGTATGTGAACAGCGTCTTGAGCCGATCCAAGATAACTGTCGGAAAATGTCACACCCCGGTCGTAATTGGCGGAAAAACCGAGGCGTGGCGACGGGGTCGTGATTGATTGAGCACAATAGATTAAAAAGTCTAAATGCATAAACTTAAAACATGTCAACATTACAACAATTCAACAGGTAGCAAATTCGTTCCATTACAACGGATAAAGCTAACATCAATCCTAAATGTCTTCCATCTAAGGCCTCTATCAGCTATTTGCTACTTCCTGCTTCATTTCCTGAAAACATGTAACGAAAATGTCAACTACAAAAAGTAGATGAGTGAATTCATAGGTTTAAGGAAAAAGGGGTTATACACAAGCATACTAGACTAAGTTGTAGGGGTTTATGTATAGGGTGTACCATCGGCTAACCCACCACTCCCACAACTTATCCTACCATGCTTGGGTATAAAGCCCGGTTTTGAAAAGGTTTGTAAGACAAGACAAGCGTACCAGACTAGGTTGTAGGGGTTTGTACATAGAGTGTACCATCGGCTAACCCACCACTCCTACAACCTACTCTGCTAAGCTTGTTTATATTTGTAAATCCAAGGTATAAAGATAGGTCAACTAATAATGTAGTGATAAGCCTTACACAAGACTGCAAGAGTTATGTATAATGATCCCATGTATTGGTCCCATGCATACAGGTGTAATGATATCAAGGTTATATGTATAAAGATACCAAAGAATCATATGTAACCATGTCTTGATGATAATGATGATAATGCATAATGATCACACGAGACCTGACAACAACCCACACAAGACCACACGGTGCTACTTGGTTTCCATGATGGTAACCCAAATCGATCACTTTGGATACCATAAGAGAATTCGAAAGCGTCCACTTTAGCATCTCTTGGATTCCTAATCGATCACTTAGGAAATTCTTCGGATTCTTAATCGAACACTTTAAGAACCCCCTAGGTCACGTGTATTCTAAATCGAACACTTTAGAATCCCACATCTAGTAACGGCCTGTCTACCAATCGACCACTTGGAGACCAAACACATGCACTAGTGTGACCTAAACTGCCTATGTTCACACGACCACTAGACTATCCAATGAATGATGTGTTTTCATGATAATGTATAACGGGCATATGACTTTGATTTCCAAAGTCCAATGTTCCCTAAGCGATCAATGATTCCCAGGTTTACTCCTGAATAATTGATTAGACATACACAACTTCCGAGAAGTTAAGGTATGAGTAACCTACCATGATTACTTGTTTTTCCCCCAATGTTCATAGTTTGCAAAAGATTTGCCAAGAATGCTTATGATAAAGAGTGTTTGAATAAATGAGTTTTGTCAAAACGTGTACAGTTACCATGTTTCCATCCCAATGATTTGAAAAGCTTAAAAGAAAAAGGGGGCTATGAACTCACCTTGTTGGCTAAGTATGGTTGCTAGGGTGGTCGAGTGCTGCCAAACGTCGATCCTCTAAGTCTAGACAAGGACATAATAGGTTAACAACACGCTTTAAGTCTAAGAGTATAAGCCTACGCGACCTCGAGCAAAAACCAAGTTTTAAAGTTGAAAACAAGCTGATTCTGGCACATTCGGTCGAATAAGGGCAGGTTCGATCGAATCTGCTACTTGTTCGATCGAATATGGAACTGATTCGGTCAAAAGGGCTGGGAAGAACACGTTCAGTCGATTGAGGACTCGTTCGGTCGAGTAGGATGTACATTCGGTCGGATACAATCGTATTCGATCGAATGTATATTCTGATCCGGTTAGTCTGTTCGTTTGCCCACTGGTTCGACCGAATGGTCTCTTGTTCGACCGAATAGGAGATGGTTCGACCGAATGGTCAAGTTCGATTGGTCTATTCGACCGAATAGACCTATTCGACTCCTTCAAGCCGGATGACGGAGAAACCTACGGGATTTTGACGATTTTCATGATTTTTCGCCCAAAATCAATGTTTTATACATGGAAATGCTCGGAATCCATAGGGCTATTGATTCCTAACGTTTACAACAACAAAAGTATGCTTTTTGACACCAAAAATGACGATTTTTGACCAAGAACACACTTTGAAACAAAAGTTGGGGTTTTTGCTCGATTCGGGGCCGGATTGGATGATAAAAACGTATGATTTTCAAGAAGATCTTACCAAAAACAACAATAAACAGATTGGTGGACTCGGATTTTGGATTGAATAACTTTCTCTCACTACTCTCTCTCTAGAATTGGGGTGCTTGGGTGTGGGTGTGGAAGAGATGAAAGGAAAATGGTGGAGTTTGTTCTTGCACTACGCTTATATACTAGGTTCTATCGGGTTCGGGTTTCGGTTACCTACGGGTCAAGGCTAGCTGAGTTCATAAGTTTTAACGAGCTAGAACTTTCCAGTAAGATTTTTATAAAAATCATTTTTCAAGTAATCGCTTGGAATCTTTTTAAATAAAAGCCTTTTGTTTTTTTTTTTTTTTTGAAAACACAAAATTAATATTTTTCAAACGTAAAAGTTCTTTTTATGAAATAACATTTTTAGCTGAAATAAACAGATTTTCCAATGATATGGATTCCGAACTTATCGTCCAGAACCCAAAGGGTATAGTTTCCGATGATTTCTTGATTTTAGTTTACCAGTCAAAATCCAGGGCGTTACAGAAAAGTCCCTTCCACTCCTCTTACAGTCGGTCAAAATTTGTCACTGGACAAATTGGAGGATATCGTTGATCCGACCATATACCGTGCTATGATAGGTTCTTTAATGTATTAAACTGCTTCTCATCCTAATATTATGTTTGTTGGTTGTTTATGTGCCAGCTACCAATCGAGTCCCCGAGTGACTCATCTGGCGATGGTAAAGCGTATATTTCCCTATCTAAGGGGTAATCCTGATATCGGGTTATGATATCCCAAGAATGATAGTTTTGATCTCACTGTGTTTTCCTATTCAAACTATGGAGAATGATAGATCAACTTCAAGTCAACTACAGCGGGTTGTCAATTTCTAGGAATTCGAATTGTTTCCTGGAGGTGTAAGAAGCAGACAACAGTCTCCACTTCAACCGTGGAAGCCGAATATGTGGCAGCCTCGAGTTGCTGTTCAACAGATTTATGTTACCAGCAACACTTGTGGGATTACAATTTGAAGTTTCCTACTGCTCCTATTTATATTAATAACTCAGCTGCTATTTGTATCACGAAGAACCCCGTGCACCACTCTAAAACGAAGCATTTTGATATTAGATATCATTTTATTCATGATTGCTATGAAAAGTAATTAATCGACATTGAGAAGGTACACATGGATTTTCAGAAAGCTGACCTGTTTACCAAAGCATTTGATAAAACACGATTTAACTTTTTGCATGGTTTAGACGGTTTAAAATCACTTGCTGATATACTTAAGCTCGGATAATCACTTTTGGTTTGTATAGTTTTTATTTAGGCTAATAACCATAAACAATGATTTGATCTCCATATATATATATATATATATATATATATATATATATATATATATATATTATTTTTAACTTCTAAATTATATAGATAGATATTACATCAACATAGCAGGTAGGCGGGCAACAAGCTGCGCCGCCACCCCTTTCTGAATTGCAAACCCTAACCTGCTAAAGACATACCCCTGCCCCTTTGGAGTCGACACATTGCTATGCACAACCCGTTGGACCCTGGTTATTTTTCCTACAAACCCTCAGGTAATGTTTTATAATTATTTTATTATTATTTTCTCTTTCCAAAATATTCTATTATCATCATAAGGCTTGATTATTTAGATACTCTTTCCTTTTATTAAGCATACTATTATGGACGCACACCCATATATGCACGGGTTTATATGTCTTCATATATATATGTGTATATATAAATATATATATATATATATATCTACCACTCGGGTTCTACTATCTAACTAGATTAACGGTGTTAACCGGGCTAAGTTATATAGATTCATTACATTTATCGGCTTTGCTAATCGAGATGAACAGGTTCGGTCTTTGTTTTATTAAAATATGGGTTAAGGCAAAAAAAAAGTCTTGGCTACTATGGGCCCAAGAGTTCGTGAAATGAGCCATGCCCATATGTATGATCCAGTGAGTGGGTGGTTGGACTCACATCTAGGTCAACCTTCGTTCCATGCTCACCCACTGCTCATATCAAATCATTGTATGCGAACTAAGCTTGTAAACAAGCCCCTACTGTGATCGAGCTCCATGTATGCGATTAAGTACAGGTAATCGGGTCTAAGCAATCGGATCCAGGATGTAATCGAATCCTATTTGTAAACGAAATCAGATTGTATTCGAGTTCCAAGTAATTGAGTTGACTTGTAATCGGGTCTTGGAAATCGATTACATAATGTATTCGATTACTAGGGTCTTCGAATTTGGGTGTAATCGAGTTTATTGTAAGCGAAGTTCATTGTGTTCGGGTTCAATTGTAAGCGAGTCCGTATGTATACGAGATATAAATGTAATCGATTTAATATATCTGAGCTGCTGATGGTAATCGATGTGAGCGATGTTCAGATTGTGTATGGGTTCAGTTGTAATCGACTCAGATTTGTATGCGAGTTTAATTGTAATCGACTTTCAGATTGTATGCGACATGGGTATTGTAAACGAGTCATGTGTAATCGGTTATTTGTATGCGATTGTTATTATTGTAAGCGACTCCTAGCTGTTCGATCAGAACTTACACTTGTATCTAATTATTTACAGGGTTTGTATGCGACGTATATATGTATATCTATTTGTATGCGATATCTGTTGTGTACGAGTGTGTGTATACTGTGTATTGTATGTGAATAGGGGTGAAGAGGAACAACTGTTGGTTCTTGGTCTTGTTTGGGCAGATGGGTTTTGGCTGATCTCCACCCACAACTTGTTTATTATTATTATTATTATTATTATTATTATTATTATTATTATTATTATTATTATTATTATTATTATTATTATTATTATTATTATTATTATTATTATTATTATTATTATTATTAATCATATAAACGTTTAACATGAAGCGATCTTTCCCCTTAAGCGCTTTCGTGACCATTTCCGGGTAAGACTTGACTCGGGAAATCATAAAGTTTGGATCTTTAATCTTAAAACATCCAAACTAGATCTAGGGTTTCTTTAAACGAGCTTTTCATGAGTATGAGTTCGTTAAGCTCCATTTTAATATCAAGTTGTCAACTTTACTTCGTCATAACCGATCTAATCTAGGTTTAAGTTTCAAGGCTAACCGATCCTAAAAACGTAAACTTTAAGGTAAAAGACATACCTTTAGGTGTTCTATGTGGTCTCGTTTGGCTAGTTTATGAACTCTAGATCTTGTATTTATCTTGTATATTATAGATCTATATCTATATTCGACGTTCGATCTTGTTTCTCTCTTCCTCGCGGCCGTATGTAAGGTAATGGAGGGGTGTGTGTGTGTGTTCTTGAGTGTGTGTAGAGAATTATGGAAAGGATGGAATGAGAGTTAGGGTTTTAAGATGGTTTAAGGAAGTATTTATACCCCTTAAAGCCCATGGACCTAAAGCCCATTACTCTTTAATCCTTTTAATTATTCCAAGTCCATGATCTTTTCTATATTTAATATTAGTTAAATATTAACACCCGATAACTTAACATGACTTTCTTTATTAAATATTAAAATAATTATTTAACACACGACAACTTAATGAAATCTTTATTTAATATTATAATCTAACATTATAATACTTAGGATGTTACAAATGGACCACATGTACCTGAAACAGGAAAAAATGCAAACCAAGCTGTTGGCGAAAGAATGAGGAAAGTAGATGACAGAACTCTTTATATGATAAAATTGGGTCTGTCTTGAGAAATTCTAACAAAAGTTGTACATCATACCACTGCCAAGGCCATGTATGATGCAATTCTTGAAATGTTTGAAGGCAACTCAGAGTTAAAGAAAATCAAAAAGGCAAGGCTCAAGAAACAACTTGAAAGATTCAAATACAAAGAAGATGAAAGGCTGAAGTCAATACTTGAAAGATATCTGGCCATAGGGAATGAACTCAGAACTATAGACTAATTGATGACTGATTCCGACTTGAACACAAAGCTGTTGTCATCATTGCCAAAAGAATGGTACACAACAAGCAAGTTCATCATTCAGAAACCGAATTTTGAAGAACTCAAGCTTGATGATGTGATCTGTTTTATGCAAGCTGCTAAAATTGAAATGATTGAGAACGAGATGATAAAGGAAGAAAGACCATGTTCCCAAGTGACAAATTCACTCATTGCTCCTATGGGTAACTTAACCACCAAAAACCAACAACAAATACCTATCATTGAGGAACCTACTAAACATGGTGGTTATGCACCAAAAGCATTTGTTGGTGGTAGTTCATGTAACCAAGGAAGCCAATCAAGGTTTAATGTCCAGCTCATATATGATAATGATTCAGCCTCCATGGCAAGTGGACATTTACCTTATGTTGGTGGAAATGGTGGTCAAGGAAGTGAAACTCATGCATTGTTTTCTATGTTCACAGATTCCTACAATGCTTTTGTAGCAAAGAATATGGTTCACACTAGCATCGTTCAAGATGACTTAGAACGGATTGATGTAGATGATCTTGAAGACATGGACTTGAAGTGGCAAGCTGCAATGCTGGCTCTTAGAAGCAAAAGGCTGTATAATAGGACTGGTTAATTTCTTCTATCAAGGCCCAATGAAAGAATTAGGTTCGACAAGTCAAAGGCCATTTGTTATAGCTGCCAACAACCTGGACACTTTGCTAGAGAGTGTAGTCAGCCAAGAAACTTCCAAGGGAATCAGTATCAGAACCAACAACCAAGAAATCAAAACCAGTACCAGCAAAACCAACCAAGAAACAACAACTACGACAATTTCAACAATAACAACCCCAACTCTAACAACAACTACCAGCAACCAGAAATGAACAATCAGCAGGTAGTACCTCAAAACCAAAATTACCAAAGAAACACCAACCAAAACCCTCAAAATGTTTCCAACAACACCAACCGAAACAACCAAAACCAGTCTAGAAACTAAGGAAATGTACATTTGCTGCTCAACAAGAAGGTGGTTTTGATTGGAGTGATCATGCTGAAGACATAACCAAGGCTAATGTTGCATTCATGGAAAAAGTTGAAAATGAAGTTGGATCTTCTTCTTCTAAGGTACATTCAAACTCCACACTTGAATTACTTGAAACAATTGATGCATTAAATGTGAAAGTAGGAAAGTTGGAGAGTGAATGCTTTAGAAAACAGAGCATGATAAATGTGTATCAAGCTAGTGATGTAACTTATGAAGAAAAGATCAAAAGCCTTGAAGAAGATTGTATGAACAGTTACGAAACTCAGTCAAGGTATGTAACTGAGATTGAAGTACTAAAGAAAATGGTTGTTGAAAAAAAGGTGAAAAATACCACACTGCAAGTTGAAGTTGAGTTTCTGAAGAATCTAGTATCCACTGGAAACATATGTGGTATTTTGAACAAGGTTAAAGAAGAAGACAAATATAAAGTTGTTCCTCTACCTTTTAACAGCAGCTATTCTCTTAAAGTTGATAAGGAGAAAAGGGAGGCTTATCTCAATCAATTCAGAGATGTGTTCAAAGACAAAGAAGACTTCATTGAGCATTATGACAAGGTTACTGTTGATGAACATGGAGAGTTTGTTTTAAAAGAAGATGTTAAAGGTGAGAAGTCAGTTGGAATTCAAGTCTCTGAAGATGACTTTGATGATGAATGTCTAAATGTTGATGATTTGGTTGATACAAGTGATGTAAGTTCAATTGATGAAGATGTCAAGATCAAAAGAAATGGAAAACCTGACTCAATTGATCAACTTCCATTGTTGCCACCTGCTACACCAAATATGAAAAGACATTATGAGAAGATGAGAAGAGAACATGTGTCATTTGATATATGTGAAGGTTCAATAATGTCTAAGCTTGCTTACAATGCAGTAAAGCCACCAAGAAAGGGAAGTGTTGAGAAGAATCAAGAACAACAAAAAGAAACCAAAGGAAACTTTCTCAAGTGATGAATTTATTCCAGTGTACCCTGTCTTCTCCAATCAAGAATTATTTGACATTGGTGAAGTTGAAACTATGGAAGAATATGAGAGAAGGAAGTCTAGGCACAAAGAAAGTCTGGATGGTGAGCCAATGAGATTGGAAAAGATTAAATTTGTTAAAAGTAAAGTGGAGTGGCAAGACATTAAGATTGAAGAATTTATGCCTTTCTCTATAAACTTTGATGGCCTCAAAACTCATAAAACACTTGGGATTGAACCACCTAGACCAAGTGAGAGATTCAAAAGGGGAAATGCTCATGAAAGTTTCAAAGGAAAGTGTAGTGTAAAAAGTATGATGAATATGGTCACCATAGTGATTCTTTTCATGAGAGGTTCACTTTTAAACCACATCATGTTCCAAATGAAACAAATTTTGGTCAAGACTTTGGACTCTATAAACAGAAGTATGATGAATATTTGGGAAAAGGAAAGGTGTGCGAAAAGGAGAAAGTGAACAAGGTTGCTAGCAGAGTGAAGAAAGATGGGAAGGATTATGAGAAACCAAAGAAGAATGTGATTGATCAAATCAAAAGAAACAACCCTCTCATCAAATCTGAAACTGCTGTGAAAAGAAACATACAACCATTGAGAATTGTTCCAAATCAAGACTCATGATCAGTTAAATCTGATGATTCTCAAAAATCACCAAACAATGGAAAGAAAGGGGAAAAGGGATGTTTTCTCAAGAAAGAAACCAAAAGAATTGAATGGTGATGAAAAGTTTCTAATGAAAAATGGGTTTGAACCTCATGGATTTCTTTGGAAACCAAGGGGTGAAGTTCAAGAATCAAAGAAATTTGATGTGAGAGATTTTTCAAGTGAAAAGGATTATGTGGTGCAAGAATGCAAAAGCATAATTCCTTATGTGAAAACTCCAAGCCCAACTGATAGTGGCTATGAAACTGATGAATCTGATGTTTGTGAAGTAGTTTATGAAGATCCTAAGCCTACTTCCAATTCAAATACACCAATTGCCCGTGTAATTGATGATCTACAAGTTGATTCAGCTTGCATTTCATTGACAAACTAATCAATTTTCTTTGATATGTGCAGGAACAGTCCACTCCATTGAATGATGTATGGTACATGGATAGTGGGTGTTCAAGGCACATGACATGTGACAAAAGGTCACTTGTGAACTATGAAGAGAAATTTTAAGGACCAGTAGCATTTGATAGTAATGAGAATGGTGAAAAAATTGTTGGAAAAGACATTCTAACCAATGGCAATGTGTCAATTGACAATGTTTTATATGTAGAAGGATTACAATATAACCTCTTAAGCATATCTCAAATGTGTGATAAGGGTTATAAAGTTGGATTTGATGATTCACACTGTTTCATCCTCAAACCTGAATTTTTAATTCCACCTGACATGATTATGATGATGGCACCAAGGAATGGCAATCTCTATGAACTGAATATGAAAGAGGCTATTTCTAGAGGAGGTACCTGTTTTGTTTCTAAAGCCACTGAAAATGAATCTAAATTGTGGCATAGAAAGCTATGCCATGTCAACCTAAAGTACATGAACAGACTTGTGAAGGGTGAGCATGTCATTGGTTAACCCATAAGAGAGTTCAAGCTTGATGACAAATGCATATCTTGTCAGGAGGTAAGCAGCACAAGACTTCACACAAGACAAAACTCATTAACACGATTGATCAAGTGCTTGAGATGCTTCACATGGATCTTTTTTGTCCTGTGAGTGTTCCAAGTATAGGCAAGAAGAGATATTGTCTTGTGATAATTGATGATTTTCTAGATATACTTGGGTTTATTTCGTGAGTACCAAAGATGAAGCTGTTGAGTTGATTAAGGGATGTGTGACTAGGATTGAGAACCAGTTAGATGCAAGGGTGAAGGTCATGAGAAGTGAAAATGGGGCTGAGTTCAAAAATGGAGTAATGGAAGAGTTATGCAATGCTAAAGGAATTTTTCAATGATTCTCTGCTCCTAGAACTCCTTAACAAAATGGTGTTGCAGAGAGAAGGAACAGAACACTCATAGAAGCTGCAAGAACAATGCTAGCAGATGCTTTTCTACCTGTCACTTTTTGGGAAAAGGCATACAGCCTGCTATGTTCAGAATAGAGTACTTCTCAACAAAAATCAAGACAAGATTCCTTATGAGCTTTTGTTTAAAAGAAAGACCTACATGAAGTTTCTCAAGTTATTTGGATGTAAATGTTCACTTTTGAACACCAAGGATTATCTAAACAAGTTTCAAGCTAAATCCTTGGATTGCTTCTTTGTTGGTTAATCAACACACTCAAAATCTTACAGAGTATATGTCAAAGACCATTTGAGTGTGATTGAATCATCTGATATTGTTTTCAATGAAAATTAGTTAAATACTATAGATTGAGCAGCATGGCTGTTTGACCTTGAGAAGTTAATCAAGTCCTTCAAGATTTATCCTGGGGACTTTGATGACACATTTTTTAAGACTAGTGTGATTATAGAAAAAACTTCAAAGAAACTTATTTTGGACAAGTTATGGTCAAAGGTTGCTGGAAAAAGGCCTGAATACAACTTCATAAAGCATCCTTCAACTACTGAAAATGAAAAAGCTCTAGTTCAAGTTCAAGAACACGATCAAGATCAAGCAAATCAAGACAATAAAGAAAATCAAGATGATCATGTGTTGAATGAAGTAGATCCTAATAACCAAAGTGATACTGAAGAAGCAAGAAGATTTGAAAACTTATTTGAAAATCTGAATATTAGAAACAATGGTGCATCTATCTCACAACAGAACAGTGAAGAAGTACCAAAGTTTCATGATGCAACAACTGATTTGATCATTGATGAACCTGATCTCAATGACACAAATCTTGATACTTCTGTATCTACTTATGGTGATTATTCAATCCTCTTATGTTGAAAAGAATCATCCTTCTAAAAATATCACTGGAAAAATCAATGAAAGAGTAACAAGAAGTGGTTCTAAATCTGCAAACATTTGTTTGTACTCCTACTTTCTATCTCAGATAGAACCTAAGAACATTGTTCAAGCATTGAAAGACAACTGCTGGGTAGAAGCTATGCAAGAGGAGTTGGCTCAGTTCAGAGATCTGCAAGTGTGGTAACTTGTAGACAAGCCAAGAAACAGATATGCCATTGGAACCAAATGGGTTTTCAGGTACAAAAAGGATGAAAGAGGAATTTTGATTAAGAACAAAGCAAGACTTGTTGCATTGGGATGCCTACAAGAAGAAGGGATTGACATTGAGGAAGTCTTTGCACCAGTTTCAAGACTTGAAGCAATAAGAATTTTCTTAGCTTATGCTCCCTCAAAGAATATAAGGGTATGCCAACTTGATGTCAAATCTGCATTCTTGAATGGAAAAATAGAAGAGGAGGTGTATGTAACTCAACCACCAGGATTTGAGGATCCTGATTATCCTAACAACGTGTATAAGTTAAACAAAACTTTGTATGTACTTCATCATGCTCCAAGAGCTTGGTATGATGAGTTATCCAATCATCTACTTGAAAATGGTTCCAAAGGGGAGCTATTGACAAGACCCTCTTTTACAAGAGAAGGAAAGAGATTTGCTTTTATTACAAGTCTATGTTGATGATATTATTTTTGGTTCAACCAATGAACTAATGTGTATGAAGTTTGAAGAGGTGATGAAATCCAAGTAAAGTATGAGCTCTATGGGAAAAATGAACTTCTTTCTTGGATTGCAAGTTCAACAGAAAACTGATGGGAGTTTCATATACCAGTCTAAGTATGTGCATGACATATGTAGTTTCCCAGCCGGATCTACACGGAAGTATCTCGTACTACGTAGGTGCGGAATCCCTACGTAAGACGATACGAGCGTAAGACGTAAACTATGTTAGTACCGAACACGAACACACGTTACAATACTCAAAAGACACGTTGTATTGCAACTCCTTTAACACGTGATACGTAAATCACAATTACACGTACTAGAAAATCTCTTACAAATACAAGCCGTAGCCAAACCTATATAGTTATCGACAACTTCGCCTAACAGACTAAGCGAAGTTGTTGATAACTTCGCTTGTCCACAAGTTCACTTATATCAGGCGAACTTGTGAGACAACTTAACTAAAACATAACAAAACCAACTAACACGATTACAGACACTAGATACTTAACTATTGACATCATGTACCAACAGACTCCCCCCTGGCAGTAGCTTCATATCTCTAACTTCAATCACGTGTCATGTAATCCCAAAACTCGAGTCACCCGTCTTCAAGCATGAACGCCTTCTCTGACACAAACAGAAACTACTCTCTGATATTTCTTGGCTTCATCCTTCCATGCCGGAATATAGAATATCTTTTTCTCGTTCAGCACCTGCAAGTCAGCTTGAGAGAAATTCACCAAGTGCATTGGATCATACACTCTCAGCAACTCTTGTTCATCTTCATCCTCCATCACCGCTTCAGCTGTTTCACTATCAAAATACCACCGTTTCAGATTCTTTAAGACATCATTGGGCATTTGTTTCATCGGCACTTCTTTTAAACACCGGATCGGCTTATACTTCATTATCATCCAAGGTTTGCCATCAGCTCTCATACCTCTGTCTTTGTCTTCAACGAGCTTTCTTTTCTGTGGTTTTAACAAGTCGAACTTTTTATCTTTTATACTTTCTTTCCAAACGATCTTCCCAATAATCCTAGCCATATTATCATCACTCCTGTTTATCAACCCCAACTTGGCTAAATCCTTCACCTCACACTCAGTTAAGGTATTCAACGATCTCAATAACCTCTTGAAATACTAAACTCCGTCAAAACGTTTAATCACAAATAGCCTCAGCTGCTCATCATATAACCAGCAAATAATCCCCTTTTTCGATTCAGCATACCCTTTGATGTTGTAACTCTTCTTGAACATAGTGGGAACCGCCGGTTTCTTTGTCTTTACGAACCATTGAGCGTAGCCTTCTTTCCATCTCGGCTGCTCTTCTCATTCAGTCTCGTCACTTCCCATATCATGACCCACATTTATCTTATCAACTTCCGGAATTTCATGCTCAACATTATCCTCCACAATCTCTCCCTCTTCAACCTCACTATTAATAACAATGTCAGCTCCTATTTTCTCAATCTCTTCAACCGGTAACATATCGTCGTCATCCAACATCTCCTCGTCCTCCACTACCACCACATCTTCACCCCCTGATTCACCAGTTGCACCCGTTGACTCCCCCTGAGATGTAGAAGTCCCAAGAGCTTGTTCAGTTCTTGGCAACTCACCACCTGCATCTTTCGATGCATTGGGATCATCGTCTCTATCGTTACTTTTCTTCGTCCTCAGCTCATCGCCCTTGTAGCTCGTCTCCCCCTGAGATGCTAAGAACTATTTTAAAGCAACAAAAAGTTTACCGTGCTCAATCAGGAGGGACGAATGAATCTGATTTCTACAACAAGGCGCTGAATAGCGTGGGTCTGGATCAGGTTGATTCTCGACTGTTCTGCCACGACCCTTTCAAGAGCAGCTATTCTGTCCGAGTCAGATAAAGTTGTTTCAAAATCAAACCTCATATGAGAAATGTCTTGAGCGTACGGTGGAGGGATTCCCAAGGTAGCCGGGACATCAGAAACAGGCTGAAAAGTAACCGCAGGTGGTATGGTAACTGATAACCCCGCGGTGGCAACCAGCGTCGACTCAATGAATCTTGCAACAACCTCCGATGGAGTAAGTGTAGGAGGTGGCAAAGAAACAATTTCTGGAGCCGAAAGCTGAAATGTGGTAGGTGGAATGCCAAAAGAATATGATGTTGTCAACACGGGGGCACCTGAGGTGATTGGTCCTGTCACAGACAACGATGCAGGGACCATAGTCATACCAGATAAGGCGGGTGGAGAGAAACGAACCACCCTCGAGCTTTCACCAGCTCCCGATCCTTCACCCATTCTTACCCGTTTCGATCGACGAACCAACCGATCTAACTCCTCCTCAAAATCGGATTCACTGTCATCTGTATCTTTCTTTCTTTTTCCCTGAATCCTTTCTTGGGCGACCAGTATCTGTTTTGCTTCAGCAACATCATCAGCTGAGGAGTCAGAGTCGGTTCTTTCAGAATCAGCTACAGACGTAGCTACCAACGGCACATCAGCACTAGAAACTTCTGCTACGGAGACCTGAACCTCTGCCTCAGGATCAACTCGTTCCATATCGAAAAATCCTTGGCCACCAAAAGCAGCTTCAAGGTCTACTTGATCCTCCGGCGCCACAACAGGAGCAGCAGGCGATGCTTGCTGTACCATAGGTGGTGGTTGAGAGACAACAGCCTGTTGCGGTGCCGGATCCCGAAACTCGTCTCCACGAGGAGCAACATATGCCGGGTTTATCAAATACCCAAATAGCGGAGTATGTCGTGGACGAAGCTCTGGTTTACTTCAAGCACTCGATGATCTGCATTGTGCGAAAATCCTCTTGCTGACACTCTCTACATAAAGAATTGGACGGCGCTGAGGTAGCGTAGGAGCCACGTGATTCAAGATCATTTGTAAAAATCTTGGAAACATCAAGAATCTTTCACGAGCCACCGCTCGTCTCTGACGGTCTATCTCATAAAACACCATCTGACTGAAGCTGTAAGGCTTCTTGTAAGTCAGTGTTGTCATTGCTGATTGCATCGTGGCACCCATACCATCCATTCCAGCCTTACGACCCAACATGCATACGATCATAACATGCATTAGAAAACGCCATTGATCCAACAAAAATCCCTTACGTCTCTGAGTGTCACCCAATGGACCAGAATAGCCCATTCTTAAAAATGCACCATCTCTGAATGGAGCAACAAAGTCTGTAGGATCATCTCTCGTTTCATTCCCAATCTGCAAGGCGACCCTTATCTGTTCCGATGAGAACTGCACCTGCTGATTGTTGACTGTGGCGCGCATGACTGGGGGCTCGACTATACAATCATACTCAACCGTCTGCCAGAAGTCTTCTATGTTCGGCAGAGAAATGGGCAGAGTTGTAGTAATAGCATGGAAGATACGCGAGCGAATCAGAAAAGTGATCATCTCGCGATAATCATCAACACCACTAGCATCCGGGTCCAGTGTGATGTACATATTGTGTCCCGGAAAGAATTGACGGTGGCTATCACCACCATCATCACCACCAGCACCACCGGCTCCTGCTACAGCTGCCATATCTGCACAACAAACGGTCTAAGTTAAAAAATCGTCTAAGCAATTCATAACTTCGCCTGTTACCATGAGCGAAGATAAGATAAACTTTATAGTGCAGGCGAAGTTAGACATAGGGCGAAGTTGAGCACAACTTCGCCTATACAGTAACTTCGCCTGACAACAGATAAACTGATAAATAATATGTAAAGCACCAGGGGAAGTTAGGGGTAAGGCGAAGTTAAGGATAACTTGGCCTAACCATAACTTCGCCCCTTGAACAACTTCGCCCCTGATAAGTTAAAAATTAAAGTATCATGCGAAGTTAAGCCTAAGGCGAAGTTGAGAACAACTTCGCCTGAACTATAACTTCGCCTGAACTATAACTTCGCCTGAACTGAAATGGCAAAGGTTTAGAAGGCCAAACGAGGGTTTGTTTGTTGAACTTGATGATTGTGGACACTAAAGAACATGTTATTACAGAGATCTTGACGATCAAGTTGGTTACGAACACGTTAAAAACCAGTTTGAAAAGCGGGTGTATAAGGGTTAGCATGAACGAGGTCCCGAATCGGACCAAAACGACCTCTGATTAACATGATCGACAAGAATTAAACGTAATATCGACCCTACACACCTTTAACACGGATTAGAACGAACAAGAATGAGGTTTGATTCGAGGAAATAAGTTCGCCGAGGTTGATAAGTGATAAGTTCGCCTGGGTTTTGAAAATGTGTAAACAGTTGACCAAGTTGACCTTTATATAGGATTAAATATGCACATGCGAAGTTAAGGTTAACTTCGCTTACCCTTAACTTCGCCTCTTAACAACTTCGCGCAAGCATAACTTCGCTTAGTATTAAACTTACAAAACAGTCCCTTAAAAATTGAACATCATGCAATCAGCTTTTAAAACCTTCCTTTAAAGAGTTAAATGTTACGATCAAAGACCAAGTAACCAGGTATTAAACATAAAACGACATGTGTAAAATAAAATTTAGAAATAAAGTACACGGGATCAAATTTCAGTCTTGACGGGGACCAGAATGTTTTAGAAAAGATCCGAACAGGAATTATACTAATTAGATGGCTGTCACTTAGATCCATGTTCAGCTGTATTATGACCTAAAGAAACAGGTTGTAAGCAGGTAAACAAACTTAGTATGGTTTTCATCGCTTTTGTGATACGGATTAGGTTCAATTAAGCTCAAAATTTTAACAGACAACACATCAGAGATTGTGATGCCTCCTATCTATTCTCAAATCTTATTTGGCTTTCCCCGAGTCACCCCGAGTTGACCTTGACCCGTAGTGTCTGATTTAAACAGTAAGTACATCTGATCTTTAAGGTCTTCATCCCGTTCTCTTTCTTTTCTCTTGATTGACAATGATAACATAATAGGCTTCAGAAGGCTTAACATAAGTATTAAAAAATTTTTTTCTTTTTTTTTTTAATAACAAAGATTGACATATCTTCAAACAGTAGACTACTGCAAGTCCCGAATCTGGATCACTGCAGGTACTTGACACACTTTCTTCTCGGAAATCAGAACACTCACGGGCTCGTGTATGACTGGGTAATCACTTTTCTGTCTATCATTCGGAAAGATGCAGATGGAGACATACACAACTCTTAATGAGTCTTCCCTTTAAATCGAGAAGATTTAGTTAGTATCACTTTAACTTTTACGCACCATAAAAAGCTACCATAACATACAATGACTGTTCTAGAGTCTTTTAGGCTTAATAACTTCACTAGTTAAGCACACAGAAATAGTTTCTGTATCACTTTCCAAGGTTGGATCAATTTTCTTAAAAACATTGTATAGAGACTTCTTTCGAAGTTGTAGACTTGAAAAATTATATCATCTCCCATAAAAAAAAATTTAAATTCTATCGCCCCGATCAAGTCAAAGTCTTTAGGTAAACGGCTATCCTGAAGATCCAATGGATCAGCTGGACGGACCACATACGAGTATGTGTCCTTCTAACTAAGTATGAAGCGACTATTTTTCAGCGAAAGAATAAAAACACATCATAAACCGCCCCGGTCACTTTCATTCATCTGGTTAATGGCTATCCTTATAATCTACTGGTAGAAGTGAGGACCAAACACATCCGAAGATATGTCCTTCAAACTGAAGCAACCGACATAATTTTAAGCGATAGTGACGCGTTTTTTTTTTATGTAAAAGTGAAAAATACGGTTACTCGGGATTGATCATCCCATTAAGCTCAACAAGATTTTGAAAACGAGTTTTGTCAAACGCTTTAGTAAAAAGATCGGCGAAATTATCTAACGAAACAACCTTTTCGAGCACAATGAATTTCTTCTCAGCACAATCCCGTATAAAATGATGATGAATGTCAATGTGTTTAGTTTTGATGTGCTTTACGGGATTGTTAGTTACTGAGATTGCAGCAGTGTTATCAATGCAAATAGGAGTTTGAGTGAAATTCAGACCGTAATCGCGCAATTGCTGTTATATCCAAAGAACCTGGGAGCAGCAGTTTGATGCTGCCATGTATTCTGCTTCACAGGTAGAAATGGCTACTGAGATCTGCTTCTTGCACTGCCATGACACCAATCTTCCTCCCAGAAACTGGCATCCACCTGTTGTCGACTTCCGACTCTAATTGCAGCCTCTATAGTTAGAATCCGTGTAAGCGACCAAGTCCAGGTCTCCCCCTTTCGTGTACCACAATCCCAGCTTAGGCTTGCCTTTGAGATACCGCAATATCCTCTTCACTCCCTTCATGTGAGATTCCTTTGGGTTTGCCTGAAAACGAGCACAGAGACAAACTGCAAACATAATGTCAGGTCTAGATGCAGTTAAATACATTAAAGAACCTATGATTGCTCGATATTGGGTGGGGTCCACATCTGCATCACTGTCTGAATCAGCACCCAGTTTGTGGTTGACGCAAACTGGAGTATCAAATGGGGTGCTGTCCTCCATCATGAAGCGTTTGAGAACGTCTTGGACATATTTAGTTTGATGTATGAACATCCCATCTTTCTTCTGATCGACCTGCAATCCTAAAAAGAAACTTAATTCACCCATTGCGCTCATTTCAAACCTCCTTTTCATGACTTCCTCAAATTCCTGACACATGACGACATTTGATGCAGCAAAGATGATGTCGTCCACGTAGACTTGAACTAAAAGAAAATCTTCCCCCTTTCTCTTGACAAATAGTGTGCTGTCGATCTTTCCTCTTTCAAACCCATTCTCAAGTAAGTAATCAGACAAGGTTGCGTACCAGGCACGAGGGGCCTGATGTAGTCCATATAGCGCTTTACTTAGCTTGTACACATGATCAGGAAAGTCTGGGTCAGGAAAACCTGGAGGCTGTTCAACGTATACTACCTCATCAACTTTACCATTCAGAAAAGCACTTTTCACGTCTAACTGGAACACCTTCATCTCATTGTGTGCAGCAAATGCCAAAAATAGTCGAATGGCTTCCAATCTAGCCACAGGAGCAAACACTTCATTATAGTCGATCCCTTCTTGCTGATTAAACCCTTTTACGACCAGCCTCGCCTTGTTTCTTATGATTATTCCCTTCTCCTCTCTCTTACACTTAAAGACCCACTTTGTGCCAATAGCATGTACATTCTTCGGTTTTGCAACCAATTTCCATACTTCCATCTTTACGAACTGGGCTAACTCTTCTTGCATGGCTTCAACCCACGAGCTGTCCTTTAGAGCCATTTGATAGTTCTTTGGTTCAATCTGGCTGATGAAGCAGGTGTACAAGCATTCATTTAGGATACCCGTTTCTTTAATGCTTGCGTAAACACAGTTGTGCTCATTCAAGCTTCGTCTTGTTTGTACACCATCAGACAGATCACCTATCACGTTCTCTAAAGGGTGATTTTTGTGAACTCCAGTAGTCGGAACCGAACTGACTTGCAGATTGTCTTCCAGGTTCGAAGAGAGTTCATCAATGGGCGATTGTTGTTGAGAGTGAAATGGATTGAAAAATTCGTCTTCAGTAGGGGCAGCAGGGGTATCAGCAGTAGTTGACGAGGAGGGTTGACATTCATTGTACTGCGGAAGTTGCACAAAATTTTCTTCCTCATCATACAGAATCTGTGTAGCAATTTTCTCATCAACTTCTGCAAAATCCAAGTAAGGCATATTAAAATATTTGAACAGTTTATCATAATCGAAAGCCTCAGCGGGTCCCATGCTAGGCTTTGGTGGTTTGTAACTTGTGATGTCAGTGTTACATATCACCTCAACCTTGCTGGTCGATAGATTAAAGACTCGTCTGTTGGGTGTCCCAACTACATATCCGACTAAAATACCTTCGTCGGCTTTCTCACCAAATTTTGAGTTCGTCTTTAATATCGAACACGGGGACCCGAATGGTTCGAGACCATTTAAGTTTGGCTTTCTACCATGCATAAGTTCATAACAAGTTTTATTCAATCTTTTAACAGTTAAAACACGATTAAGGATATAACAGGCTGTGGCAACTGCTTCAGCCCAGAACACCACAGGAAGTTTAGCATCAGCCAGCATGGTTCTGGCTCCTTCAATTAGCGTCCTGTTCTTCCTCTCAGCCACCCCTTTTTGTTGCGGAGTATACGGGGCGCTGTACTGGTGGTCTATCCCTTTCTGTAAGAAGAACATCTCCATCTGGTAGTTTTTGAACTCTGTCCCATTATCACTCCTGATGTACTTAACCTTTCTCCCAACAATGTTTTCAACCTTGGTAATCAAGTTAATCACCAACTGAACCGTCTCATCTTTTGCCTTCAGAAAATATACCCATAAGTATCGAGAGTAATCATTGGTTACTACCAAGCAGTATGAAGTTCCACCTAAACTCTTTACATTCACGGGACCAAAGAGATCCATGTGAAGCAGGTCTAGTGTACTGACGATTAAGTTAACCTTCTTGGAGTGATGAGGTTTCTTGTGTTGCTTTCCCTTCTTGCACGACAAGCATTGATCTTCAAAGTTAAACTTCTTCAAGGGAACACCCAGCACCAGGCCATTCTTGACAATGTAATTCATTTTGCGAAGATGTATATGCCCCATTCTTCGATGCCATAACTCAGACTCAGATTCAGTTGCCTTTGACAGAAGACATGACTCTTCTGTTGCCATCTCGGTTGACCTCATATCCATTACATATGTGTTCTTTTCTCTTGGAGCTTTCATCACTACCCATGCCTCTGGTATCTTGAAACCAAGTTACCGAACAATTGCTTCATTTTTAGTAAAGTGCACTGTGTACTCTTTGTCACAAATCTGAGACACGCTCAACAAATTATGCTTCAACTCCTCAACGAAATTCACCTTCTCTAACTTCATTTTACCATTTGTCACAGTTCCAATTCCAGTAATTCTACCACCACTCTCTCCAACAAAACTTACCCTACCTCCTTGAACAGGTTTCCATTCGTGTAACAAATTCTTGTTACCAGTCATGTGCCGGGAACAGCCACTCTCCACAACCCACAGATTGTTTACAGTCCTGATCAACTGTTCCTGCACGATTAAAGAAAAGGATTAAAATCTGGGGACCCAAGACCTATTGTTCTTGGGTCGATTAAATCTGTTAAACGGCATCCCGTACTTTGGCTGTCCAAAGTCAGTATGAGAATGATTTCTATAAGTCCTAAAAGGAAATCTTCTTGAGGATTGACTATGAGGCCTTCCAAACCTTAGAGAATTAACAGAGTTATAATTATAGGTTTGGTTGTTAACTGGGAAAAACTGAGATTGATATCTTTGAAATCTTGGTTTAGTCCAATATCTGAACATTGGTGAGTTTGCATTCTTACCATTATAATAATTACTATTCGTTTTATTCTCAGTTTTCGGAGGCCTCATACCTCTGAATCTCTGATTCAGATGGCAATCAGCAATCAGGTGTCCTATTTGATTGCATCTGAAACAACTCCTGTGTTCAACTTTCGTCTCAACAGTTGTTTCAGATGTTGAGGTTGCATTACTACCCGTTTGTTTAACATATGGTGGGACATACGGGTTTAGGGGAGAATTCTTTTCAGTTGGCTTATATTCCTCCCCACGTTTTAGTAACACTACCCCTTCTTTTGTCTCACTAGATTCAGATGTCTTGTCCGAATTTGATGAGACAGAACTAGGAACAGAAATCTTAACATTCGAAACAGGCTTACTCGTTTCGTTTTTACTAACTTCAGGTTCTTTAATCGAAACTTTGACAGGAACTGTCTGACTAATCTCAACATCAAAAGATTTCTGATTACTAGGATCATACATATAGTTATGGTTATACGGTGGTGGAACTTCAGAAAATCCAATTCCCCCTTTGTTAACTGGGGAACGTTGAACACTTACGATATGATCAAGCATGGCTGAGGAATTTCTGAACTGTTCAATTTTTCTATTTAGTTCCACCACTTTCACTTGGTAATCAGCTATCTGTTTATCCCTTTCAACAATTAGTTTGGTTTTCTCTTCTAACACTTCATAACTAAGATCAATTACTTGTATTTTCTCAGCTATACTGGCTTTAAGACTTCTGATATCTTTTTCACTAGCTTTTATTTTTACAGAGTAACTGTTTTCTCTAGTTTTAGTGTAATGATGATCTTCTTTTAACGTTTTAAATTGAGCGTCCAAACTAACAAACTGATCAATTACTGTTTTCAATTGTTCAGACAAATTTTCACATTGCATACAATGGAGTTCAGAACTTACCTCAAAGAGCTGATCATTCACTTCTGCCATATAAGCTTGATCTTCTCCCGTCTCTCTGTCGCTTCCTCCAGTTTCGATGTTTACCAAGTTGGCCTGTTCGAACACTTCATCAACTTGTAGATTCCAGTTGTAACCACCATTCAGTCTAGATACCATCGCCCTATTCTCACTACCTCCCCCATTCTATTGTGTAGGCCTGTTCTGACTACGTTCGACTCTTTCATTTGTGCATTCCTTAGCAAAGTGACCATTCTGTTGACAGTTATAACATCGAACCTTTGACTTATCAAACCCTGGTCTTTCGCCAACGAACTTTCTACCCGTTTTCTTCATGAACCTTTTAACTCTTCTTACTATCATCGCCATCTGCCACTGCAGATCCATCTCTTCCAAATCATCAGCATCAATCAGATCATAGTCTTCATCCAAAGTTGCGGGATCGACTATTTTACCTTTGATGTAATTCTCATAAGATGCAATGAAAGATGCATAGAGGGCAAACTGCTGTTCAGCTGAATTAACACTCATGGGCATCTGTGAGTATTTGTTGGTTTGAGCATTTGATGAAAAGTTACCAGTTGTGGCTTGAGGTTTTGAAGAATTACTTCCTCCAGCTACAAAACATACATCACCATCCATGTTGAGAGTCACATGACCATCTTGAATTGAGTTTGAGCTTGAGTCTCCCTTTGAGTAGTAAGCAGATGATTCTGATCTTGAACTTGAACTTGAACTAACTTTTGCACCGTACATACCCGGATCCTGAACCTGATCAGTTGGTGTCTCTTTCCGAACCATGTTAAGTTCAAAAGTTCGTAATTTATTGACTGCTGTTTCCAAATCAAAATCGGCAAACTCTTTATCTTCTCTCATCAAAACCGTGTACATTTCCCATTTCGGTGGAAGAGCATCAAGGAGTTTCTCTACTATCTCCTCTTCTTTGTATACAATGGAGTAATTGCTGAGTTCGGTCATTAGGTGATAATATCTTGTGATGATATCATCATGTGATTCATTTTTCAAATATTTGAACACCGAGAATTGGGTTTTTAGTAGCTTAATTTTGGATGCACGTATTCCCACATTACCTTCATATCGATTTTCTAGCGCTTCCCATAGCTCTCTAGCGGTTTTGTATTTCCTGAAGGTTTGAAGAATCTCTTGTGGAAGAGCCATGGTGATCGCCGCATGAGCTTTACTCTCTGCCTCATACATTTTCCTCTCCTCCTCAACCATCTTACTGTACTTCTTTATTTGATCACGACCCTCAAACAAGGCCGTTGGTGGAATGTATCCATCTTGTATGCACGCCCACATCTTAGCATCTTGATATTTAACATACTGTTCAAACCGATCTTTCCAAGCAACGAAATCGGTACCCTTAATCATTTTCGGAGCCTTAGTTACTGAACCTGCTTCAACTTCCATTTTCACTAGTTCCGTGATGTTTATCGAAGTCATCGTTGAAAGAAACACAACTCAAAACACGAAAAAAGTATAAAATAATTTTTTATTATTTTGAACAGCGCCCAGTAGGCGAAGTTATGTATTACTTCGCTTAAGCTTAACTTCGCTGATACTCAACTTCGCTAAACCTTAATTTCGCTTGTTTCTTAACTTCGCCTTATGTTAACTTCGCTTAATGACAACTTCGCTTAATTCAAGCGAACTTGTGGGACAGGCGAAGTTAATGATAACTTCGCTTAAACTTATATCTTCGCCTAAACCCTACAAACAGTGGCGGCAACTTCACCTGATGAACACAAGGTTTTTGCAGGTTTTAATTTGACGTATTGCGAGGTATGCGAAGGTGTAATGGGTTATATTTGATAGTGGTTGATGAGTAGGACACAAAAACTCGGTATTTCAACGTAAACTCGTCCCGAGAATAGTCGAACGGAACGATTTATACACTCGTGTGATAATCCCGAACCACACAATCACGAGCAATTGCTCTGACACCAATTGTAGGTTCCCAGCCGGATCTACACGGAAGTATCTCGTACTACGTAGGTGCGGAATCCCTACGTAAGACGATACGAGCGTAAGACGTAATCTATGTTAGTACCGAACACGAACACACGTTACAATACTCAAAAGACACGTTGTATTGCAACTCCTTTAACACGTGATACGCAAATCGCAATTACACGTACTAGAAAATCTCCTACAAATACAAGCCGTAGCCAAACCTATATAGTTATCGACAACTTCGCCTAACAGACTAGGCGAAGTTGTTGATAACTTTGCTTGTCCACAAGTTCGCTTATATCAGGCGAACTTGTGAGATAACTTAACTAAAACATAACAAAACCAACTAACACGATTACAGACACTAGATACTGAACTACTGACATCATGTACCAACAACATATTAGACAAATTTAAGTGCAATGATCTTAAAACTGCATCCACTCCAATGGACACAAAAGAGAAAATGATTGCAAATGAAAAGGGGGAGCCAGTAGATGAACATGAATACAGAGCAAAAATTGGATCTCTGGTGTATCTGACTGCTTCAATGTCGGATATCATGTTTATTTTGTGTGTTTGTGCTACATTTCAATCATGTCTTAAGGTTTCCATATTAATGTTGTAAATAGGATCTTTAGATACTTGAAGGGAAGACCTGATCTGGGAATTTGGTATCCAAAAAAACTAGTCATTTGATCTAGTTGCCTTTACAAATAGTGACTATGATGGGTGTAATATGAGCAGAAAGTCTACCTTCGGAGGTTGTCAATTTTTGGGTGACAGATTGGTGTCATGGCAGTGCAAGAAACAATCCACAGTGTCAATCTCAACTATAGAAGCTGAGTATATTGTTGCATCTGTCTGCTATGCACAAGTCCTCTGGATTCAAAATGAGATGCTGGATTATGGTATGAGTTTCTTAAACACCCTTATTAACATTGATAACACTACTGCATCATTTATTGTTAAGAATCATGTACAACATTCCAAGACTAAGCACATTGAAATCATACAATGTTTTATTAGGAATTGTAGCGAAAAAGGTCTAATCGAAGTAAAAATAGTTGACACAAGTGATAATTTGGCTGACCTATTCACAAAACCACTTGATAGAACCAGGTTCAACTTTCCTCTAAAAGCCCTGGGAGTGATCAACTCTAATGAAGTCTAATTAATGATGTGTGCTTGTTGTGAAAACTGACTATCTTTTCAAAATCTTGTTGAATGTTTGTTTGATATGTGCTCTATGTGATAATTAACTATCTTGAGAGAGTGCTTATGTTTGAATATGATATTATTTGATGATCACTGATGTGTGCTTAATTGATTATCTGTATAAATTAGGTATATTTGTTGCTTAGGTTAATGATCAGTGATTATGTTTTTTTTCATTCCTTCAAAGAATGAAAAAGTCAAAAGAGTCAACAATCATTATTAGTATTATATAATATAATGATATTATTATTTTCCAATTATAGTTATTAATTATATTATTATTATTATATAATTATTCATTATTGTTTTGTATATTTTAATATAACTATCATTATATTAGAACTATTACTACATTATTAATATTAGTTTTTTTTTAAATTTTACTAATTAACATTTCACAACGCACATACATGATTCAACATTGTTACGATTATTTTTATTCAGTTTAAAGATCTCGTTGCAGCACGAGGGTCCAAAAATTAGTTATTATGAATATTCATATTCTTATTAAAATTATTTATTTATTTATTTATTTTATTATTATTACTAATAATAATAATAATAATAATAAAGTGATTAATCATTTCATTCTTACATGGTAACCAAATATGACAATGGAATGGTAATGATCTATTTCATTCTTTTGTCCATTCCATTACCAAGTTCATTTCATTCCTTTATTTATTCCATTACCATATACCAAACATACCCTTAGTGTGTCATTGATTCCGCCTTTAATACACTACTATTGCTCTCTAATCTAGTTGCGCCGTTAACCTTCTTGTCAACACATTAGTGTGGGTTACGACATTGATAGAATGAGAGATCAATCGAAACCGACACAGTTGCTAAGTCAGAAGAAGCGTTAAAGAAACGGAGAACCAGTGCCAGCCGTGATTGACAAGTTTTATCGTTTCAAGTTTAAAGTTTCAGTTTTCTAATTTTCAGTTTGTTATTCCGCTGTTGTTTAAATAGGTTGATTTTTTAAAAGAGTTCAGTAGAACAGCTGTTAAGTTCAGGCCCGTACCATTGTTTATGTCTATCTCTGTTTTGTATCCAGGTTTTTCGTTTTAGTCAATGTCATGGCAGAAGACGGAAAGGTTTCGATACAGAAGTTTGATGGACAGAAATTTGGTTGGTGGAAGATGAAAATTGAAGCGCTATTTTGTTAGAAAGACTTGGATGTAGTGTTTGAGGAATAAAAACCTGAAAAGTTATCAAAAGCAGATTGGCAGAAGTTAGACAAGAAAGCTAGGGCTTGTATTACTTCGTCGTTGTCGGAAGATGTGGCGTTTAACGTCATGAAAGAAACCACAGCCCGTGGTATGATGGAGGCACATACCAACATGTATGAGAAGCCTTCGGCAGCAAATAAGGTCTAATTTATCCGAGAGCTAGTGACAACCAGAATGAAAGAGGGTGGGTCAGTTACAACGCACATAAATAATCTTAATTCGATCATGTCCCGCTTATTGTCAGTCGGCATTAAGTTTGATAATGAAGTTCAAGGTCTATTGTTATTATCCTCTTTGCCCGACAGTTGGTCGCAAACAATGACTGCGGTTTGTAGTTCGTTTACAAAAATTACTTTTGATGGGATTCAGGATTTGATTCTTAGAGAAGATTCAAGACGCGGAAGTTCAGGTGAATCATCAAGTAATATATTAGTCACAGAAGGTAGAGGTAGGGGTAAACAATGAGGCAGTGGGAGAAAGACGAGGATCCAGACTAGGACTCGTAAAGATATTGAATGCTGGGGTTGTAAAGAGAAGGGACACTTTAGGAATCAGTGTCCCAATGTTAAGAAAGAGGTGAACGTTACAGAAAGACGACACAGATGACGGGGTCAGTAGTGATGAGGCTTTGATTTGTAGTGTTGAGAGTAACGTTGAAGCTTGGGTGATGGATTCCGGTGCATCGTTTCATGCCACTCACTGTAGTGAAACGATGAAGAATCTAAAGTTTGGGGATTTTGGAAAGGTTCAACTAGCGAACGAAGATATTCTAGAGGTTACGGGTATGGGAGATGTTGATTTGATAACTTCAGCTGGTATTTCTTGGACTTTGAAAGACGTAAGGTTTATTCCAAGTTTGAAGAAACGTTTGATTTCAGTCGGGCAGTTGGATGACCAGGGTTGCGATGTTAAGTTCGGGAATGGGCAGTGGAAAGTAGTCAAAGGGAATCTCGTGGTTGCTCGTGGCAAGAAAATAGGTTCGTTGTGTGTGGTCGATATGTCACCGAAAGGAGTAGATCCAGTTTTGGTGAAAGACAAAATCCGGTTCACAGAATCTCGTGGGCAGAAGAAGGTTCGTTTAGAAAGTAGCAAACCCAGAGTCAAAGTGAAGATTCAGGATGAACGAGCTAGGAAGGTTAAATCAGTCAGAGGACATCGTGACATTGGGAGCACAAGTCATGTTTCAGTTACAGTTCCAGGTCGACAGTGGATTAAGAAAACCAGTATTCCAGTTGTAAAAGTCTCTCCAAAGAATTACTTACTGAATATGGAGAGTGTTTGTTCTCGGGGTATCTCAGGATCCGGCAGTTCATTACAGTGGGAGCCGGTAGGGACAGAGAACGGGTCAAGGGCAGTTTTAGATGTGACTGATGTGTTGGAGCTCCGAGGAGCTCAACGGGGCCTTCAGGTTAATTGATGAGAATTCGGTGGCAGCTAGAAGTTTAATGTTAGATTACACAAGTACGATGAGGAGTGCAGACGAGAGTACTCAAGGCCTCCAAGTGGGAGATTTTTGGGTTCGTAGGCCTTTTTTTTTTGGCCTGGTTTATTAGTTGAAGTCCAAAGGGCAGACGGGTGTAGGGTGGCCAGACCGAAGCCTGGCCTGGTTTGGATTTCTTGTTCAGTAAGATGCAAACCCATGACTAATCTTATATATTTGACGTTATGTACTTTTAATCTCTTGTCACTCAATAAAGAATATCTAGTCGCCACCCGTGGATGTAGGTCAGTTTAGAACAAACCACGTTAAATCCTCGTGTTCGTTTATTGCTTTCGTGTGTGTGTTCGGTTCGTGTGTGTGTTTAATTTTAACAAGTGGTATCTAGAGCTTTGGTTCTAATCACCCGAAGAACACGTTGAACCAGTTGCGTTCGTCGTTATCCCACCAGATGTGGAGCTAGCGTTCCGCCGTGTTACCGCTAACTGCTGCTGAGGTTTCGCCGCCCCCACTAGTTGTTACCGTTGGGTTTTATTACGCCGTGCAGGTGAAGAAAGGTGATCATCGGCTAGATTTCATTCAGCCGCCGACGATCTGAGCTGCTAGTTCTGTTCTGAAAATCGTTCACGCGTCACCATCGTGTACCTCCGCTACTCTCAAAATCAGTTACTGTTGACGAATTGTAAAGAAGGCCGGGTTGAGAGTATTTGTCAAAGAAGAACGAAAGGAATATTTCCTTTTCTTGTTGGTGTTTGCTTTTTGACCAGAGAGATAAGAAAGAAGATATTCTTATTTTAATCTTGGAGTTCACACGAGGAAAAGAAATCAGATTGTTGCACCAAAAATAAAAGAAGTTTTTTATTATTTGTTTGGTGTTTTGATAAAGGATGATTCTTTCACAAATTTTTATCGGTTGTTTCATTTAAACGAACGAGCCAAGAATGTTGGTGCATAGATGTCAGTAGTTCATATGTCTAATGTCTGTAATCGAGTCTGTAATATTGTTTATGTATTTGTTTGTTAAAGCGAAGTTGTTGACAAGTTCGCTTAGGCGAACTTGTTAACCAAGCGAAGTTGTTGACAAGTTCGCCTAGGCGAACTTGTTGAACGAGCGAAGTTATGGACAACTTCGCCTGAGGCGAAGTTGTCGTGTATTTATATAGTGTACGGCTGATCGTTTTAGAAGTCGATTGAGTTGGTTAATTTACGTGTAATTCAGTGAGTCAAGTGACGTGAGGTCGAGAGTCTGTAAGTATCACGGTTCGAGTTATTAATATAACGTGTGTTTGTTCGTATCGTGTTCGTGTGTTTGTGAGCTTGTATTCTACGTCCGTAACGATCTACACAGGGATTCCGCACCTGTGTATATCGGGATATCTCGTGTGATCCGTCCAGGGAACCTACAATTGGTATCAGAGCGTTTGCTCGATTGTGTGGTTCGGGATATTCACGCGGGTGTAGAATTCGTCCCATTTCGGGTATTCACGGGACGAGTTTGTGGTGTTTTTGCTCATTCTAGCCTCCTACCAGTGTGTTTAAGCCTTTAAACCGTCAAAAACGTCGTTAAAATCCGATTTTCAGATCTGCAGAAAGTTTAAGTTCGTCAGGCGAAGTTGCTGTTCATCAGGCGAAGTTGCCGTCAGGATACGTAGGGTTTCAGCGAAGATATAAGGAGAAGCGAAGTTATTTACAACTTCGCCTACCTCCTCAACTTCGCCTAACTCAGCGAAGTTCTCATCAAGTTCGCCTAGCTCAGCGAAGTTTTCTTCAAGTTCGCTTACTTTCTAAGTTCGCTTACCCTAAGCGAAGTTATTCTCAACTTCGCCCAGACACGCGAATTTAAGAAAGATCCAGCGAAGTTATTACTTAAGCGAAGTTATCCTTAACTTCGCCTACAGTACTGTTCAGAGGAATTTCTGTTTAACTTCGCCTACTCAGAATTTTTTCGGGTTTCTTAGTCTTCAAGAAGGATGTCGTAGATCAACATTTCGGAGCTTGTAAAGATGGAAGTTGAAGCGGGGTCAGCTACAAAGGCCCCAAGGTTGCTGAAAGGAACCGATTTTGTCGCGTGGAAGGATCGGTTCATACAATACGTTAAGTACCAGGATGCGAAGATGTGGGTATGCATCCAAGATGGATATATTCCACCAGTCATGGAGTATGAGGGTCGAGACCAAATCAAGAAATACAGTAAAATGGAAGAGGAGGAGAAAAAGATGTATGAAGCCGAGAGCAAGGCTCATGCTGCAATCACAATGGCTCTTCCACAGGAGATCCTCCATACGTTCAGAAAGTATACATCAGCTAGAGAGCTTTGGGAAGCTCTTGAGAACAGATTTGAGGGAAATGTAGGTATTCGAGCGTCAAAGATAAAGTTGCTAAAAACTCAATTTTCAGTCTTTAAGTACTTAAAGAACGAATCTCTTGATGATATTATCACTCGATATTATCATCTAATGACTGAATTGAGTAACTACTCCATTTCCTACCGAGAAGAAGAGATTGTGGAAAAGCTTCTCGATGCCCTCCCACCAAAATAGGAGATGTATACTGTACTGATGAAGGAAGACAAGGACTTCCCTACTTATGATCTTGAAACCACTGTCAACAAGCTCAGAACTTTTGAGCTTAATATGGTGAGAAAAGAAACATCTATGGATCAGGTTCAAGCTCCAGGCATGTACGGTGCTAAAGTAAACTCCAATACAAGTTCAAAGACTGATTCTGCCGCCTACTACTCGAAGGGTGAGTCGGGTGCCAATTCTTCACAGGAGGGGCATGTGTCAGTAAACTCAAATGGGGATGTTTGCTTTGTTGCGGGTGGATCAAGTGGTACTCAACAGACAGCAAGCAAGAGTATTGGATCTTCAAGTTCCTCAAGCAATAATTACTCTAAGATGCCAATGAGCGTCAAATCTGCTGAAGAGCAGTTTGGCCTCTATGCTTCGTTTATTGCTTCATATGAAAACTATATTCAAGGAAAGGTGGTTGATCCTGCGATGCTAGATGAAGACTATGACCAGATCGATGCTGATGATCTGGAGGAAATGGATTTACAATGGCAAATGGCCATGATAGTGAGGAGAGTGAAGAAGTTTATGAGAAAGACGGGGAGAAAGTTTGTTGGTGGCAGGCCAGGGTTCGACAAGTCTAAGGTGAGGTGCTATAACTGTCAACAAAACGGGCACTTTGCCAAAGAGTGCAGAAACGAGCGAGTTGAACGTGGTCAGGGCCGGTCTGCACAGCACACTGGGAGTAGTAAAGAAGTCAATGCCATGATGTCCAGAGAAGCAGGTGAATACAACTGGAACCTGCATTCGAATGAAACTAGTGAACAGGCAAATATGGCTAAGGTTGAGAATGAAGAATGTGAGAAGATTAACAGAGAAGAGAAAGCTACTGGTAAGGAAAAAGCTTTCATGGCAGATAACAATGATCAACTCTCCGAGGTAAGTTCTAAATCTATTTGTACTAAATGTGAGAATTTGTCTGAGCAACTTGCTACCATAACTGATCAGTATGTTCGTTTAGATGCTGAATTTAAAACTCTTAAAGAAGATCATCACTTCATGAAAGCAAGAGAAAACAGTTACAAAGTTAAAATAAAAGCATGTGAAAAAGATGTTAAAAGCTTAAAAACAAAACTTGCTGAAAAAATTGAAGTAATTGATCTAAGTTATGAGGTTTTAGAAGAAAAGACTAAACTGATTGCTGAACGAGAAAAGCAGATTGCTGACCACCAGGTGAAAGTGGTGGAACTGAACCGAAAACTTGAGCAGTTCAGAAATTCCTCAGCTATTCTTGATCACCTTGTTAGTGATCAAGGTACCTCTACAAAGAGAGGAGGAATTGGTTATCACGAGGTTCCACCACCTTATAACCACAATTACACTTTTAACCCTAGTGTTCAGAAATCTGTTGATTTTGAAGTTCCTCAGACAGTTCCAATCAAGGTTACGAGTAAAGAACCAAGTGTTAGTAGTGGCGAAACGAGTTCGCCTGTTTCAAGTGAGAAAATTTCTGTTACGAGTCCAGTCTCATCGGATTCGGATAAGTTGTCCGAATCGGGTAAGACAAAAGAGAAGGTAGTGTTACCCACTGGTGGAGAAAAAGATAAAACTTATAAAAAGAGTACTTCACTCAACCCGTACGTCCCACCTTATGTGAGACGAACGGCCGGTAACACAGCCTCTACATCCAAAACAACCTTTGAAAAGATAATGGAGCATAGGTGTTTTTTAGGTGTAATAAGTTAGGACATCTTGTTGCAGATTGCCCTCTGACGCCGAAATTCAGAGGTGTAAGGCCTATTAAAACTGAGCATAAGTCTAATGGTAATTTTAATACTGTTAAAAATGAAAACCCTTCAAAGTTCCGAAATGTAACTAATTCAGGTTTTCACAGAAACAAACCTCAGTTTTACAATACTAATCACCAAACCCTAAGATATAATACTGTCAATACACATAGGTTTGGAAGGCCTCACACTCAATTTCCAAGGAGATTTCCTAATAGGACTGACAGGAATTATCCAAATGCTAACTTTGGAAAGCAGAAGTACGGGATGTATAGATCCAAGACCAATTGGTCTTGGGTCCCTAGATTCTAATCCTTTGCTTTATTGTGCAGGAACAGTTGAACAGGGCTGCCCACAGTCTTTGGATTGTAGATAGCGGCTGTTCTCGGCACATGACGGGTAACAAATACTTGTTGCACGACTTAAAACCTGTTCAAGGAGCGAGAGTTAGCTTTGCTGGTGAAAGTGGAGGAAGAATTACTGGAAAAGGAACGGTGTCAAATGGGAAAATGACTCTTGAGAATGTGAACTTTGTAGAAGAGTTGAAGCACAATCTGCTGAGTGTGTCGCAGATTTGTGATAAGGATTACACTGTTCATTTCACGAAGAATGAGGCGATCGTGTTGAAGCCTGGTTTTCAGATACCAGTCGAGTGGATAGTGATGACAGCTCCACGTGATACATATACTTATGTGATGGATATGAGGTCTACTGAAATGGCCACGGGAGAATCATGTTTAATGACAAAAGCAAGCGAATCGGAATCCGAACTGTGGCACAGGAGGATGGGGCACATTCATCTTCGGAAGATGAACCACATTGTCAGGAATGGACTTGTGATGGGCGTTCCCTTGAAAAGTTTTAACTTTGAAGACAAATGTATTGCATGCAAGAAGGGAAAGCAACACAAGAAATCCCATCTCACCAAGAAGGTCAACTCTATTGCCAGTACTCTAGAACTGCTTCACATGGATCTCTTCGGTCCCGTGAATGTAAAAAGTCTAGGAGGTACTTCTTACTGCTTGGTGATCACTGATGACTACTCGCGATATTCGTGGGTATATTTTCTGAAATCGAAAGATGAGACGGCTCAAATGGTGAAGAATTTGATTACCAAAGTTGAGAACGTCATGGGTAAAACAGTGAAGTTCATCAGGAGTGACAATGGAACGGAGTTTAAGAATTTTGAAATGGAGATCTTCTGTCTTCAGAAAGGAATTGAACATCAATACAGCGCTCCGTATACTCCGCAACAGAATGGAGTGGCTGAAAGGAAGAACCGAACTTTAATTGAAGGAGCCAGAACTATGCTGGCAGATTCGAAGCTACCTGTGATGTTCTGGGCTGAAGCGGTTGCTACAGCCTGCTATGTTCTGAATAGGGTGTTAACCGTTAAGAGACTTGGTAAAACGTGTTACGAGCTTATGCATGGAAGGAAGCCCAACTTGAGTGGTCTTGAACCATTCGGGTCCCCTTGTTCGATCTTGAAGACAAATTCTAAATTTGGCGAAGTAGCCGATGAAGGAATCTTAGTCGGTTATGTTGTTGGTACTCCCAACAGACGTGTCTTCAATACTTCGACTTGCAAGGTGGAGGTGGTGTGTAACACCGACATCACAAGTTACCAACCGCCAAAACCTAGCAATGGACCTGCTGAGCTTTTCGACTATGTTAAGCTTTTTAAGTCGTTTAACATACCGGATTTGGAAATTTCTGAAGAAGAAGAAAGAGCTGCGACAAAGATGATACTCGATGAGGAAGAAAATCTATTGCAAAGACAGCTGATTGATAAATGTCAACCTTCCTCATCAAACACTATCGGTACCCCTGCTGCCTCTGCTGAAGAAGAATTTATCAATCCTTTTCACTCTCAGCATGAAACAACCATTGATGAGATCTCTTCTAATTTGGAAGATAATTTGCACGTTGGTTCTGTTCCAACCACGAGAATTCATAAAGATCACCCTTTGGATAATGTGATTGGTGATGTGTCCTCAGGTGTACAAACGAGAAGTAGCTTGAATGAACATACCTGTGTTTATACAAGCATTAAGGAGACGGGAATAATCAATGAATGCCTGTATACCTGCTTTATAAGCCAGATTGAACCGAAGAATTATCAAATGGCTTTAAAGGACAGCTCGTGGGTCGAGGCCATGCAAGAAGAGTTGGCTCAATTCGAGAAGATGGAAGTTTGGACTTTGGTTGAAAAACCAAAGAATGTGCATGCGATAGGCACAAAATGGGTGTTCAAGTGCAAGAGAGATGATAAGGGGATTATTATCAGAAACAAGGCGAGGCTAGTCGTTAAAGGTTTTAATCAACAAGAGGGGATTGATTATAACGAAGTGTTCGCTCCTGTCGCCAGGTTGGAAGCCATAAGATTGTTTTTAGCGTTTGCTGCTTATGAAAAGATGAAGGTGTTTCAGCTAGATGTGAAGAGTGCGTTTTTGAATGGGAAAGTTGATGAGGTTGTGTATGTTGAGCAACCTCCGGGTTTTCCTGACCCAGACTTTCCAGATCACGTGTACAGGTTGAGCAAGGCATTGTATGGATTACATCAGGCTCCTCGTGCCTGGTATTCAACTTTATCGGATTACTTGCTCGAGAATGGTTTTGAAAGAGGGAAAATTGATAGCACGTTGTTCTTCAAAAGAGATGGAAGCGACTTCCTGCTGGTACAAGTCTACGTGGATGACATTATATTTGCTGCTTCAAATGTCTCCATGTGTCAGGAGTTTGAAGCCGTCATGAAGAAAAGGTTTGAAATGAGTGCTATGGGTGAACTAACTTTCTTTCTAGGATTGCAGGTTGATCAGAAGAAGGACGGGATGTTCATTCATCAGACGAAGTATGTTCATGATGTGCTCAAGCGTTTCAAGATGGAGGACAGTTCTCCATATGATACTCCAATCTGCGTCAATCACAAATTGGGTGCTGAAGTAGACGGTGATGCAGATGTGGACCCAACTCAATATCGGGCAATAATAGGTTCTTTAATGTACTTAACTGCATCTAGGCCTGATATAATGTTTGCTGTTTGTCTTTGTGCACGTTTTCAGGCAAATCCAAAAGAATCGCATTTGAAAGGTGCAAAGAGGATACTGCGGTATCTCAAGGGCAAGCCGAAGCTGGGGTTGTGGTACCCGAGAGGAGGAGACTTGGAGCTGGTCGCTTACACAGATTCTGATTATGGAGGGTGCAATCAGAGTCGGAAGTCAACAACTGGAGGATGTCAGTTTCTTGGTGGCAGATTGGTGTCGTGGCAATGCAAGAAGCAGACTTCAGTCGCAATTTCAACCTGTGAGGCAGAATACATGGCAGCATCCAACTGCTGCTCTCAGGTTCTTTGGATACAACAACAGTTGCGCGACTATGGTCTGAATTTCTTACTTACTCCTATTTGCATTGACAACACAGCTGCTATCTCAGTAACTAACAATCCCGTGAAACATAGTAAAACTAAACACATTGACATACGTCATCATTTCATACGGGATTGTGCTGAGAAGAAACTGATAATTCTTGAAAAGGTGGATACGCTTGATAATTTCGCTAATTTATACACTAAAGCGTTTGACAAATCCAGATTTCAAAACCTTATTGAACTGAATGGGATGATCAATCCCGAGTAACCATGCTTTTCTTGTGTTATTTTAAAAAAAAAAAAAAAAAAAAAAAAACGTCACTAATCGCTTAAAATTATGTCGGTTACATCAGTTTGAAGGACTTGTCTTCGGATATGTTTTGGTCCTCATTTTCTACTTGTAGATTTTGAGGATAGCCATTAACCAGATTACTGATAGTGACCGGGGCGGCTTATGATGAGTTTTTCATTCTTTCGCTTAAAATTAGTCGATCATACTTAGTTAGAAGGACACATACTAGTATGTGGTCGGTCCAGCTGATCCATTGGATCTTCGGGATAGCCGTTTACCTGAAGACTTTGTTTTGGTCGGGGCGATTAATGTTAAAATTTTGAAAGACAGGGAAATGAAATTATTTTTCAAGTCTGTTACTTCGTAAGAAGTTCGTTAGCTATGTTTAACGGAAAATTGATCCAACCTTGGAAAATGATAGTTATACTGATTCTGTGTGCTTAACTAGTGAAGTTATTAGGCTTAAAAGGCTTTAGGACAGTCATTGTATGTCATGGTAACTTTTTATGGCGCGTAAAAGTAGATGTGATACAAACTAAATTTACTTGATTTTACGTGGAAACTCCTTAAGAGTTTTGCATGTCTTCATATATATCTTTCCGAATGATAGGCAGAAAAGCGATTACCCAGTCATACACGAGCCCATGTGTGTTCTGATTCCCGTGAAGATAGCGTCTCAAGATACTGCAGTGATCCAGATTCGGGACTTGCAGATAATTTCTACTTTGAAGTCTTTGTTCGAAAAAAAAAAAATTAGAGTTATTGAAACATGTTAGAGATGACAAAATCAAGACTTCACAATCATTGCGTAAGAGAGAAGAACGGGAACCAGATCAAGAATTCTTACAACTTAATCAGACACTATGGGTCGAAGTCAATTCGGGGTGACTTGGGGAAAGCCAAATACGCTTTGAGGATAGATAGGAGGCATCAATATTTCTGAGTTGTTGCCCACTTAAATTTTGAGGCATAATTGAACCTAACTCGTATCACAGAAACGATGAAAACCACTTTAAGTTATACCTGCTTACAACCTGTCTCTATATGTCATAATACAGCTAAACATGGATCTATGTGACAGTCACGCAATTAGTATGATTCCTGTTCGGATCTTTTCTAAAACGTAGCAGTCCCTATCGAGACTGAAATTTGATCCCTTATACTTTAAATTTTTGAAGTTTTTGTACTTAGATAGTTTTATGATTTTTTAACTGGTTACTTAGAATTGATCATGTCATTTATTTCTTAAAGGGAAGTTTTTAAAGAGTTAATTGAAAAATGTTCAAATTATAAGGTTTGATTTTGTAAATATATAGGCGATGTTGTTGAACAGGCGAAGTTGTGGATAACTTCGCCTAGGCGAAGTTACCCGTAACTTCGCCTGTATAACTTCGCCCCAATATAAGAAATACTTAGAGTCAAACTGTTCATTATTCAGCGAACATATAACCACCGATTTTCACAGCGAACTTAGCGATTTTCCAGCGAACTTATCGATTTCCGTATCCTTGTTCTTTTTTCCCAGATTCCACTCAGATTCAAAGGTTCGAGATGTCGTTTAATCATATATTACAAGTTCTTTCATGCTAATCAAGGGTCATTTCGACCCGGTTATTAACCTCGAATCGTCGGACATTCAACCGATTTTCAAAACTTGTTACGTGTTAATAAACATACTGATCGTCAACATGTCCTTAAAACTTGTGTTTAAAAGTATTTAATCGTCTAAACTAGCCGAAAACATCAACTGCACGTTGTTCCATAATCCTCACTGTCGCCGATTCAGATTCAGGCGAAGTTAGGGTTTAGGCGAAGTTATCCGTAACTTCGCCTGAAGCTTAAGTTCGCCTGAGGCGAAGTTATCCGTAACTTCGCCTGAAGCTTAAGTTCGCCTGAGGCGATGTTGTGATGAGGCGAAGTTAACATTAACTTCACCTAAGATCATTTTTACTTAATATTAATTAGACGAACTTAAAGCTGAAGCGAAGTTGTTCCCAACTTCGCCTCAACTTTAACTTCGCCTATACAGAGTTTATCACAACTTCGCTCATGGTAACCAGCGAACTTGTGTTATTCATTAACGTTTATCTAACTTGGTTAGTTTGTTGCAGATATGGCTGCGGTAGCTGGTGCTGGAGGTGCAGGAGGAGACGATGGTGATAACCAACGTCAATTTTTCCCGGGTCACAATATGTACATCACCCTTGACCCGGAGGCGAGCGGTGTGGACGATTATCGCGAGATCATAACTTTCCTCCTACGCTCGAGGATTTTTCATGCCATCACAAACACTCTGCCGATATCTCTACCAAATATCGAAGACTTTTGGCAGACGGTTGAATACGACTGTCGTGTTGAGCCCCCGGTCATGAGAGCTACTGTGAACAATCAACAAGTTCAGTTCAATTCTGAACAGATTCGGGTGGCTTTACGATTTGGAGAAGAGACGAGGGACGACCCAACTGAGTTCGTAGCTCCGTTCCGAGATGGAGCGTTTCTCCGAATGGGCTACTCTGGTCCATTAGGTGATACCCAGAGGAGGAAGGATTTCCTTCTAGATCAATGGCGCTTCCTCATGCACGTTATGATAGTTTGCATGTTTGGGAGGAAGGCGGGCACTAACGGTATGGGTGCGACCATGCAGTCTGCAATGACTGCACTGACTTACAATAAACGCTTCAGTTTTAGTCAGATGGTCTTTTACGAGATTGACAGGAAAAGAAGGGCGATGTCTCGGGAGCGGTTCATTATGTACCCACGTTTTATCCAGATGATATTGAACCATGTGGCTCCGAATCTACCTCAGAGACGCCCGATAAGATACGTGGAATCTGTGAGCAAACGTATCTTTGCTCAATGCCGCACTTCAAGTGCGAGGAGCAACCCTGAACGTCGTCCCAGGCATACTCCACTGTTTGGGTTTTTAATTAACCCAGAGTATGTTCCTGCTGGTGGGGACGAGTTCAGAGATCCTCAACCGCGACAGGCAAGAGCAACTCAAGCTGTTCCTACTCCTGCTGTGCCTGTTGTGTCGGCTGCAGAGGATATTGATCTTGACGCTGTTTTTGGAGGTCAAGGTTATTTTGATATGGATCAAGTTGAAGAGGTGCAGGTCTCTGCTGCACAAGGTTCGGGTGTAAGTGTTACTAGAGCAGCAACTTCGATAGCTGACTCAGATTTGGATGAGATCATGGATGAGGGGAGACGGTTGATGGTGTCTCGAGAGAGAACGTTTGGGAAAAGAAAGAGAACGGAGGATGATGAAGAGTCAGAAGAGGAAGAAGACATACATAAGCTGATAAGAAGATCAAGACAGGAAAGGACAGGTGCTGGCATGGGAGCTGGAGAGACTTCAAGGATGGTACGTTTTGCTCCGGCCGCACTGTCTGGTATGTCTATCGTTCCTTCTTCTGTACAGGTTACAAGTACATGCGCTGCGGATGTTCCCGTGGTGGCTACATCATCTGCTGGCATTCCATCCATCACTGCTATCCAGACGTCGACTCCAGAGATCGTGTCTCTACCACCTCCAACGTTTACTCAGTCGGTGGTAGCTGCACGATTTGTAGAGTCAACGGTCGTTACTACTGCAGGGTTATCAGGTATGGTACCACCTGCGGTTACACCTGCTTCTGGTGTCTCGCCTACGCCTACTTCAGACTCAGAGAGAATAGCTTCACTAGAGCGGATCGTGGCAGAGCAATCTAAGACTATTCAAAGCCTAGTGGAAGCAAATCAACTACAGGCATCCCTCCTGGTTGAGCATGGGAAAGTTATAGATGCCTTGAAGGAGTTCTTGGCATCTCAGGGGGAGATGAGCTGTAAGGGCGACGAGCTCAGGACTAAAAGAAGAAATGACCGAGACGATGATCCCAATGCATCGAAAGATGCAGGTGGTGAGCTGCCAAGAACTTCTCAAGCTCTTGGTACTTCCACAGCTGAGGGGGAGTCTACCGACGCGGCTGGTGGTGATGATGTGGTGTTGGTGGAGGATGACGTGATTGATGCGTTGAAGGAACTTGACGATGACATGTTCAGCGATGATGTGTTGTTTGATGAAGATGTGCTGCCGAGTGATGTGATTGAGAAGATCGGTGAGCAGATTGTGATTGAAGATGGGATATAAGAGGGGGAGATAGTAGAAGAAGACGTTGAACACGAGATCCCTGATGTTGAGAAAGCCGACATGAGTACTGAGATGGATGAGACTGAGTGGGAGGAGCAGCCTAGGTGGAAGGAAGGCTGTGCTCATTGGTTTATTAAGACCAAGAAGCCTGCTGTTCCAGCCATGTTCAAGAAGAGTTATAACATCAAAGGCTATGCTGAGTCGAAGAAGGGAATTATCTGTTGGATATATGATGAACAGATAAAGTTGTTTGTGGTGAAGCGTTATGATGGTATTCAATACTTCAAAAGAATGTTGAGATCTCTCAATACGTTGCCGGAATGTGAGGTGAAGGATTTGGCCAGGTTGGGCCTGATAAATAGAAGTGACGACAACATGGCAAGAGTGATTGGGAAGATCGTGTGGAAAGAAAGCGTAAAAGAGAAGAAGTTTGAATTATTAAAGCCACAGAAGGGAAAGCTCGTGGAGGATACAGAAAGGGGAATGAGAGCAGATGGCAAGCCATGGATGGTGATGAAGTACAAACCGATCCGATGCATCAAGGAGGTTCCAATGAAGACTATGCCTCAAGATGTGTTGAAGAATCTAAAATGGTGGTACGTTGATTGCCAGACTGCTGAAGCCGTGATGGAAGATGAAGACGAACAAGAAGTGCTGAGGGTGTATGATCCGATGCATCTTGTTAACTTATCGAAAGCTGATCTGCAAGTGTTGAATGAAAAGAAGATATTCTATATTCCTGCTTGGAAGGATGAAGCAAGGAAATATCAGCGAGTAGTCACGGTGTGTGTTAGAGAAGGAGTGCACGCGTGAAGATACAGGATTACGAGACAAGAGCTGAAAGATCAAGATATGAAGCTACTGCCAAGGGGGAGTCTGTTGGTGCATAGATGTCAGTAGTTCATATGTCTAATGTCTGTAATCGAGTCTGTAATATTGTTTATGTATTTGTTTGTTAAAGCGAAGTTGTTGACAAGTTCGCTTAGGCGAACTTGTTAACCAAGCGAAGTTGTTGACAAGTTCGCCTAGGCGAACTTGTTGAACGAGCGAAGTTATGGACAACTTCGCCTGAGGCGAAGTTGTCGTGTATTTATATAGTGTACGGCTGATCGTTTTAGAAGTCGATTGAGTTGGTTAATTTACGTGTAATTCAGTGAGTCAAGTAACGTGAGGTCGAGAGTCTGTAAGTATCACGGTTCGGGTTATTAATATAACGTGTGTTTGTTCGTATCGTGTTCGTGTGTTTGTGAGCTTGTATTCTACGTCCGTAACGATCTACACAGGGATTCCGCACCTGTGTATATCGGGATATCTCGTGTGATCCGTCCAGGGAACCTACAAAGAACAATTATATCAAGATCCTATTTTCGTTGAAGAACAGTTGTTAAGTCAGAAGAAGCGTTAAAGAAACGGAGAACCAGTGCCAGCCGTGAATGTCATGTTTTATCGTTTCAAGTTTAAAGTTTCAGTTTTCTGATTTTCAGTTTGTTATTCCGATGTTGTTTAAATAGGTTGATTGTTTAACGGAGTTCAGTAGAACAGCTGTTAAGTTCAGGCCCGTACCATTTTTGTGTCTATCTCTGTTTTTTATCCAGGTTTTCTTTTTAGCCATTATCATGGCAGAAGACGGAAAAGTTTCGATACAGAAGTTTGACGGACAGAAATTTGGTTGGTGGAAGATAAAAATTGAAGCGCTACTTTGTTAGAAAGACTTGGATGTAGTGTTTAAGGATGAAAAACCAGAAAAGTTGTCAGAAGCAGATTGGAAGAAGTTAGACAAGAAAGATAGGGCTCGTATTACTTTGTCGTTGTCGGAAGATGTGGCGTTTAATGTCATGAAAGAAACCACAACTCGTGGTATGATGGAGGCACTATCCAACATGTATGAGAAGCCTTCGGCAGCAAATAAGGTCTACCTTATACAAGAGCTAATGATAACCAGAATGAAAAAGGGTGGGTCAGTTACAACGCATATAAATAATCTTAATTCGATCATGTCATGCTTAGTGTCAGTCGACATTTAGTTTGATGATGAAGTTCAAGGTCTATTGTTATTATCCTCTTTGCCCGACAGTTGGTCGTAAACAATGACTGCGGTTTATAGTTCGTCTACAAAAATTACTTTTGATGGGATTTGGGATTTGAGTCTTGGAGAAGATTCAAGACGCGGAAGTTTAGGTGAACTATCAAGTATTATATTAGTTACAAAAGGTAGAGGTAGGGGTAAACAACTTTCATCAAGTAATTTATTAGACCGAACCATGTTAAATCCTCGTGTTCGTTTATTACTTTTGTGTGTGTGTTCAGTTCGTGTATGTGTTTAATCCTAACAACTTTCAATAGCAATTCAAGTCATATAAACCAAACAATCCACTCAACTCATCAAAAAGGCCATTTATGTCTTGCAAAAACTCGGTTCTTTTTTTCTTTAAAACCCGCAACCTACGAAAGATATATAACTTTGTAAGAGCATGTCAAAACAAGTTAAAAATCATTATTTATTTAATAATTAAGCAATTAAAATGATGATAAAATGTGCTGAAAACAAGTGTATTTTACAACACATTAGAGCACTTGCAAAGTTTGAGGGGGGGGTAGTCAAAATTTTCACAAATATATAACTGAAAGAGAAAAACTAAGGGGGTGGTTGCCCCCCTTCGGCTATGAGTAAGCCTACCACTAGTCACGCCACTCAGCAAAAAAAAGTGCATTGTTTGTAATCTATTGGGTAATTGGTATTCACGATCCAACTCACACTTCATCAACTCCTCAAGTCACCAATTAACACCCATTGATGCATGAATTTAATGACGGAAACATGATGTCAACCTTTATTAACGGTTTTTATTAATGAAAAACGAAACTGAACCATTAATAACGGTTTTGTTTCACAGTTTTAGTTCACCTGAGAGATTCAAATTTGACATGGTATGTAGGTTGTCAACTTAATTCGGTTAGATATTGGTATATCGAAGATATAATTTTTTATTTGCCATAATTCAAACTTTTGTAAGTTAAAAACATTGTGGTCAACTTGGCCTACAAATAATATTGTTTAAAAACGACCATGAGATTTACTTATCGATCACGAGTAGGGTCGCAAGCCTAAACGAGCCCAGTTATGACTGATTTTTAAAATAAATTAAGAATGACCAAGTCAAGAACTGAGCACATTTAAAAGTTATATTTGAAATGAATTTTGTCATTGTTCATATTTTTAACAACTGGAAACCGTCAGATAATAGTTGTAGAAGAGAAGTTTGGTTTGTAAAGTTTAATGAAGACGAATTAACTGGTTGGTAGAGAGCATCATTATATTAAGTACCATGTAAATTTGTTGTATAAAATTTAAATTTTACCCACCATAACTAGTATTCACATATATTGTAAAAAATTTATCGAGTAGGGTTGCCTGAATAATTGTTGGTGTACCTATTTTCTTCCTAAAGTGCGGGAAAGGCGATGTTTATTTCTGACATCCTGAAAGTGTTATATGTATTACCTTGATTAGAATTAGAAATCAGAAGAATGGTATATGCAATGTTGATAACAAAGACTGGAAATGAATAAAATATGGGAGTTAACCTTTCAATGTGTAAAATTTGGTTTTAGTTATGAGCAGTGGGACCATATAGGATTGTTGGTGAACAGGAAACTTCCTTTAAAAGAATGCATAAATAAAAATCACAAAGTTTAGAAAAAGGATGCCATCGACCCGGATCCACGGTACAGATGAAGAAACAAAGCCCTTAGAAAATGGTAAGTACAAAGCTCCGCTAGACACCTTCATCATATATATGTACACACAATTTTGATTCATATATTTAAAAAAGTACAAAATAAAAAACAAAACCCACACCACGAAAGCACTATGAGAAAAGGAGAACTCATATACCCTTAAGAAACACAAATACGGGTTCTGCTTCAACAAAGTATTCAACAAGAAAAGGTTAGAAAGGACTAAACCCCGGTACACCCACAACATACTTCACTACTCATGATTTAACTACAAATTATACAGTTTGTTTTTATTAACAAAAATGATAGTGTTGGTTCTCAGAAATCCCCACATCCACCAGCAACACAACTAAAGAAGAAGGAAATAACAGTGCATGTATTGATGCATCATGCATCACCCGCACTCGTAACCATCATGCGGGTCTGCCCATCTAACGATAACGACTGGAATGATGCACGGTGGGTAACCAATTTAGACAACGTCATCCAGGTCTGCCAAGCTTACGAGACCAATAGATCCTCTTTTGAGATAACTATGTAATTATTAATGTTTAATATCTACTTCGTCATTACAATTGTATAATAGGTGTTTTAATAAGCGCTTATATTTTCTTAAGGGTCAACTAGAATTGTTCATCGGATTGGATAACGGATTATTCGGGTTATTCGATTCAGGTTATTCGGATTTGAAAATTTTTGGACCCAGTCTGAAATCCAATCCGATCTAAATTAGGAATATTCCTATCCGATCCAAATCTATCCAAATTCAATTCGGGTCAGATTCGGATAATATCCGAATAATCCGAAATTATCCGAATAATCGAAATAAACCTAAAAAATTTCTTATTTTTTTGTTCATAACATTTAATAGTTTAGAATCACAATAAACATACAAAGCGAAAAATATGAATTACTCTTAACACAAATTTAAAGTTTAAACTTCAAATAATAGTCTAATAAATATACCAAACCGGAAAATACCACTAAAAACATGTTTTCTATTCGGATTTAACGGATATCCGAATAATCCGAACAATCCGAATTTTTTATAATTCTATATCCGAATCTGATTAGAATCCGAATTAGTTATTCGGATATTCGGATTGATCCGATCCGAATCTCCGAATAAGAATTCGGATCGGTTTATTTGGGTTTCGTTTTTGGTTTGGATTTCGATTTTTTTCGGATTTCTGATTTCTTGAACACCCCTAGGGTCAACATTTGAAGCATTTTTCTACCTAATATGGAATGAAGAAAAATCAATTACTTAATCACCTTTTTTACAACTGCAGAATGTCTTCTTATTATAATTACCACTAAAATCCGGATAACATATTATTTTCGTCAATGTTCTATAACATTCGATGGTTAACAAAATAAAAAATATGATATCAAAAGGCAAATTTATATCACCAACATTCCATAACGTTACGATTCGGACATATTATCATAGAATGTTACACTACAGCATATCGGTGTAATAGTTCTAAACATGACAATAACAACAATCAATTTAATAAAAAATGCAAAAAAGAAAGGGTCATTGTACTACTTATTCACTTTTATAAAATATGGAATATCTATCATATACCAAACAAGTTCGTTCCAACCGACCTTCACCACAATATCACATTTCTTCTCATTACATCCATCCCTAATATTTAGTTACTCATGTTCGCACTGATAAACCATTACACATCATATCAAACACTACAAACCAATAAGAGGGGTTAATTTGAATGAACCCGCGGCAACGCAAGGGTAGTTATACTAGTTAGTTGTTATTTTCTAGATATTTTATTAGATTATTGATTTGTGAGTTTGATTATTTAATTTTTTAAGCGGCTATCTTTTGAATGTTGTTAGTGCACGGTTTTGTCGTCTCGAGTCTATGTAATTTATCGTTTATAATATATTATTATTTTAATGTTAAGGGTATTTATGGAAATTAAGTTAGTTCGTTAATGTAGAGGCAAATTCGTTAACCATGTTTAACAAATTATCCAGTTCGTTATATGTAAAGTCCATTCGTTATGGATGTTTAACGAATGGATTGTAATTCGTTATGTATGTTCCAATTCGTCATGGAATGTTGACGAATGGGGGCATAACGAATCACTGATTCGTTATGCTTTACTTTTGAATCTTGTAAGTTAACGAACTGGAGCCAATTCGTTACTGGATGTATAACGAATTAGTCTCCATCGTCTATATAAGGGTTGTTCATACCCTCGTAAATTAAGTTTTTAGTTTAATTATACCCAACTGCTGCACAAATACTCTCTCACTCATATATTCACTAAAAGTTTTACTAATATAACTATTATAATTCCTAATATACATATATCTAATTAATGGCATATCATAAACTATATCCTAAAGTATTAGATCTAATCCGATTATCGATATTGATTAGATCTATACGTTGATTACGTGTCCTTAAATGCTTTTTTATTTGAATGTTAATATACGTGTTAGCTTGAACACTGAAACTTTTTAGCAGGTTAACTATCAAGTTGTTGACACTTGTTTGTTATTTGTCAAATGACCCAATATGACATTCACCAGCGCGAATTATATCAAAATTTATACTCTCTAATAAAATACTACAAGTTTTGCCACTTGTAATTCCTACATTAAATCTCACCCTTTTTAACAAATTTATAATAGTTACCATTCTTAAAATTTATGCTTCAAAATTTGTTAATTTAATATTTACTTCATATTTTTTTTCCAAACATTTGATATTTATAATTATCTTTTACTTTAAAATTGTTTTAAAGACTATTGTACAACGATGGTATTAATAGTGTTTAACTGGTTTACTGTTTCTTGTATACTGGTTGTTTATTAAATATTGTATTTCAAAAATTACTCGTGTAATACATGGGCCTCAAACTAGTTTTGTTAATATTTAACAATAGACATCGTCCTACTAAAATTTGCATCAATAAAAAAAGTTATAGGTCCACCACTACTTATTATAAATCTTTTATCATTACCTATATGACTTAACATATAGCCCGATAAACCTTATTCCAACTTTTTTATAATAAAATTATGTAGTTGCGTTTAGACTTACAACCCTCACCGCCCACCCTAGCGGTCTGTAACATCCCGTTTTCTCGTTTCGGTTAATAAAATGAAAACATGAGTTATTGTGAATCGGGCTAGTGTTGGGTTAAATGGATATGGGTTATGGACTTAGATTAAGAAGGAAAGACCATGGGCTTAAGCCCATGATCCATAATATATAAACCTTAATTACTAATTAATTCATTCATTTACACATATTCCATACACCACCCAAAACATACACTTAAGCTCTCTCTCTAGTTTCTCTCTTTTCTCAAGCCGAACCAAGAAGGAAAACTGATCCCGATCCAAGGTAATGATAGTACGTTATGGTATGAACTCAAACCCGTTAAATTTAGTCACAAAACGATGAACCGACACCTTTAAACCGTTAAAGTCATGACATCCGGGTGGAATCGGGTATCCACCAATCATAATATGAGCCTAGGATTCACCCTAGCTCAGATCAGGATCGAACGGGACGAAAAACGGTGAAAATGGTGCAAAAATACGTTTTTTCCGGCGAACCCGCTGTTTTCCGGCGACGATGGTGTGGAAAGGCGGCTGGTACGAGCAAGGGAATGTCAGAGAATGTTTCTGACATTCTCTAACCTAACCGTAATTCGTTAACGGAGAGTTAACGAACTAGAGGTAACAAACTAGCCTTAGTTTGTACTCAAATTCGTTAAGGAAAAGATAACGAATTAACCCCAATTCGTTATAACCATTCGTTACAGAGCGGTCATTCGCTATGAAGTTCAATTCGTCAAAAAACTAGTTCGTTATAAGGTCCAAATCGTCAAAGGACCAGTTCGTTATTATAGTCAATTCGTTATGGGTCATTTGTTATGAACCCAATTCGTTAAGAACCAAGTGACAAACTAGAAGTTTGATAAATACAGAACAGTCCCTGGACTTAGAGAAAGAATGATATAATTACAAAATAGCCCTTGAACTTTATTAATTTATAGAAGATACCTTAAAGAATTGAAAGGTTAACAATAAAATATAATAATGGAATCCTAATGGAAATGTGTTAAGACAGTTAATGAAAATAAAATTTTTCCAAGCTGACCTGACAGCTTAACCCCAGCCAGGGCTCTGCCCCTTGGACCCCTCTTGGGGTTGCAGCCCCTAGAACCCCGCTGCCAGGGGCGCTGCCCCCGGACCCCCGTTCGTTGGGGGTTGTAATTAAACTAGAAATGCAATGTGGGTAGCGATAGATAATTGATACGTGTAATTGTTATACAGTTAGTCGCACACAACTAAAGAAGGGAATAACTATTAACGGTGAACGTAACCGCGTTCAGGTGAGTTTCTAGCCCCGTTCCTTGTTATGTTTTCGGGGCTATGTGCATACTTGATGTGATTAGTTAATACACTTACATTAAATGGTAAGTGTATGTCTATATGATATATGTATGTACGGATGAATGTTTGATGATGCATGAACGATCATCGGATATTGCATGTACCATCAAGGGATAGTTTAAAGATATGACTGATATGTATATGATTTATAAATGATTTGTGAACATATGGAAGATATAATTATGAATGTATAGAGAGTTATGGAAGGTATAGTTAGAAAAAGGGAACCGACCCTAATAATATCGGCGAATGTAGGGAACCGACCCTAATAATATCGGCGAAGGATATATGGCGGAATGCTCTTTAAAACGTATATTTATGAATTAAAGTATTACGTAAGTATGAAAGAAAGAATGAAAGTACGTATGTATGTAAGCATGTAAGTAAATATGAAGGTATGTACCTTCGGGTGCATATGTCAGTAAGTGAATGTAGTGTACGTCGTCTGATTAACTAGAACTCACTCAGCGTAGCTGACTTTTAGTATGCACGCAGGTTAACAGATTGAGACAGCTGGTTTGAGCGGAACACATGGCAAGATTGAAGAGGCTAGAATCTGAAGATTTGTCATGATGTTTCGATATTATGTTTAATTTATGTTCCAAAATAACAAGTTACGAATGTTTGTTACGAATGGTTGACAAATATTATTATTTCGCGAAAGTTTTATTTCACTCTGATATTTAGAACTGTGTTTATGAGTAAATCCAACGTCCAATGTAGGGCACCAAGATCGGGGCCTTACAAGTTGGTTTAAGAGCAAAGTTAGAGAGATTTAAGCATCCTACATGCTTAGACTCGAACAGAGAATGGGATTAAAGTAAAGAAAAGAAAGAAGATGCCAGTTCAAGAAAGCCATGTGTCACTCAAGTAAGCTAAGAAAAAGGTAAAGTATGTGACTAATTTCACATGTAAAGTAGAATGATGAATGAATGCTAGCTTAATTGCTAGAAAGCGAGGTATGACGTTAGCTTAATTGCTAGATAAAGAATGTTTGAGTGCTAGCTTAATTGCTAGGGATAAGAGAATATGATGATATGAATTGTTTGATTGTCTAACTGTTAGAAGTAGAACCTTAGCACAAATAGACTCATAAAGGGAAGTGTATAGGACACGAAAAGTAACATGATCAGCTAATCACAGTTGGCCACTATTATTACCTGTTAGCCTTACTATCATTGTACTAAATGGTTCCTTAAGTGATGACATTTGTGTTTTCCTTATAGAGTACAAATGGCTGGAGCAAGAAAGGTCGTCAGACAAGGAGGTCGTACGGGACGTCGCGGTAGGCCGCGTGTTGTCCGAGAACCTTCTGTTGAATCAGCTGCTAACACAAGGGAAGAAGAAGCGCAGCTGGTCAAAATCCTAGTAACAACGAAGGGTATCAACTTGACCCTGCTTTTCAAGATGCCATTGATTAAGAAGTAGCAGCTACTGCAAAGAACTGGAATCCTGAAAAGTCTGCGGGAATTCATGCGAAAACTGCTGAGAAGTCTGGGGAAAAGACTAAGAAATATGATGAAGGAGAGAAGGAGGCCTCGAGTGTGATCAAGTTAGTGAAGGATGATGAAAGGAGGAGAGGCCAAGGCGGGTGCAACTACAAGTCATTCAAAGGTTGCGATCCGCCGAAGCTAACTGGTCTGGGAGACACAATCGCTACTCTCCAATGGATAACCACTATGGACAAGGTTATCCGTATTAGTGAGTGTCGTCCCGACCAATCTGTGGGATACGCTACCCAATATTTTGGTGATAAAGCCATGTACTGGTAGGAATCGGTTGAACAAAGGAAGACCCGGGAGGAAGTCAAAGCTATGAGGTGGGATGCTTAAGGAATTGGTGATGAAGAAGTTTTGTGCGGATACAGAGGTTAAAAGGGTTGAAATGAAGTTCTTGAGTCTAAAGGCGGGTGAGATGACACACCGCGAATACACCACTGAATTCAACCGCCTATCTAGGCTAGTGCCAGACATGGTGAACACTAAAGCCAAGCGGATCAAGTGTTACCTTAGGGGACTACCGCAGAAAGTTCGCGTCTTGGTCAAGGCTGGTAGACCATGTACTTTTGATTCTGCTGTAGGGCTCGCATTAATGGTTTACAATGACTTGTCGGCGGATGATGTAGTGGCGGAAAAGAAGAAATATAAGAAATGGGTCGCTCCTGCTAAACGACCGGGTACCCAAATGTGGAACCCTAAGAACAAGCAGCCGAGAGTGTGGAAGAAGAGGTCATGTAGGACGTGCGGGAAGATGCACATTGTAACATCCCAAAATTTCGAATAATAAATAATATTGTATATTGACTCGTTATGACAGAAGAGTTACTTGAGTTAATAAGAAATAGTAAAATGGTAAAAGGGAAAAGATAAGTAGGCTAATTAAATGAAGTAATCATGGACCAAAAAGGAAAGATGGGCCTTAGGTCCATGGGCTTAAGGGAGTATAAATGCCCCCTTAAACCTTAAATCTTTCCATTTCCATCCATCTTATCCATTTTACACCATAAAACACACACAAACCCTTCCATTGTCGGCCGCAAGGAGAGAAAGAAGAACCAAGCCGAAATCGAGCCCCTTGTTGATAGACCCTAGACATTCAAGCTAGATACACGATTCAAGTCCATAATCAAACTAGCCGCGACGTACCAAACGTTTAAGGTATGTTCTTTACGTTTAAAGGTTACGTTTTTATGAACGGATAGCCATGAAACTTGAACATAAACAAGATTGGGCCTAGATAAATCATAAAGTTTCAAACTTGATGATTAATATGGACGTAAAGGACTCATGGTTGATATGGTCCATGAATGAAACCCTAGATCTAGCTTAAAGAACGTTCTTAGGATTAAAGGTTCAACCTTTATGACTAGGAAGAGTTAGATCTTGAAGCCGTGATAGTAACGGGTGTAAAACGGGTATGAATGATGATGATAAGTGTTAAAAGCTCATGATTTGAACCATAAACAATTAACAGTGATGAGTAAAAATGAATTGTGGATGAGGAAATAGGAACTGGGATCATCAGACCTGAGATTTCGGCCAAGGAGGATTCTCGGCCAAGTAGAGTTCTCGGCCAAAGAGAGCTCTCGGCCAAGGAGAGTTCTTGATCAGAGTTCTCGGTGGCCAAGTTCTCGGCCATGGGGTTCTCGGTCAAAAACACAAGTTCTCGCCCAAGTATGAGATCTCGGTCAACATACGAGTTCTCGGTCAAACCATATGGGTTCTCGGTCACGAGTTCTCGGAGGGTTCCCAGCCTTGAGTTCTCGGCCACAGTTCTGTTGGGCCTTGGGCCTGAACCCAAATTGGGCCAGATGATGGGTATTTGGACCTGTTTTAAATAAGCCCAGCTTAGAAAATAATTTAGAATCCTAATGGAAAATGTGTTAAGACAGTTAATGAAAATAAAATTTTTCCAAGCTGACCTGGCAGCTTAACCCCAGCTAAGGGCTCTTCCCCTTGGACCCCGCTAAGGGCTGCCGCCCCTAGAACCCCGCTGCCAGGGGCGCTGCCCCCGGACCCCCGTTCGTTGTGGAATATATAAAGATAGAGATACGATATGAGTAGCAATAGTTAATTGATACATGTACATATTAAACAGTTAGCCGTGCACAGCTTAAGAAAGGGATTACTATAAACGATGAAAGTAACCGACTTCAGGTGAGTATCTAGCCCCATTTCCTTGTTATGTTTTCGGGGTTGTGTGCATACTCGATGTGATAGTTAATACACTTACCTTAAATGGTAAGTGTATGCCATGTATGATTTATGTGATAGATATTATGTTATGATTGTGAATGAAAGCTTGTCAATACGTGAATGATCTTCGAATATTGCACGTGTTGACAAGGGAGGTATGTACATGAAAGGTCAATGTGTATGATATAAACATATGTACGATATATGAGTATGTAATAATGAATAAAGAAATTATATGCATGAGTATGTAAAGATAGTATGAACGAATATGAAGAAAGAGGGATCGGACCCTAATAATATCTGAGATAGAGAAGACGGGATCAGACCCTTATAATATCTGAGATAGAGAAGTAAAAAGGGATCAGACCCTAATAATATCTGAGATAGACAAGAAAGGGATCAGACCCTAATAATATCCGAGATAGACAAAGGAAGTGGGATCAGACCCTAATAATATCTGAGATAGAAAAGAAAGGGATCAGACCCTAATAATATCTGAGATAGAACGGACAGTAAATATAAAGTATAAAAGCAATAAAGTATTTACGTATGTATGAAAGTATGAAATAAGAGTAAATTAGTAAAGTAATTATTATGTATCTTCGGATGCATGATTGAGGGTAAGTGAATGTATTGTATGATGTATGATTAACTAGAACTCACTCCGCGTAGCTGACTTTTAGTATGCACGCAGGTAAGTAGAATGCGACAGCTGGCATGAGCGGGACACATGGCAGAAGAATAAGAGTCTGGCATCTGAAGACCTGTTATGTTTTTATAAGTTATGTTTTGAGTTTGAAAGACAAGAAGAATGTTTTAAGACATGTTTATGATTTGATATATAATGTTTTATGAAAGTTTTATATTCCGCGAAAGGTTTTCAATAACTCTGATATAAAGAACTATGTATATGAGTAAATCCAACACCAAAGTAGGGCTACCGGTAACAGGGCCTTACAATTTGGTATCAGAGAAATGTTCGAGAGATTTAAGCATCCTACATGCTTAGACTTGAACAGAAATGGGATTTAAGTAAGAAAAGAAAGAAGATGCCAGTTCGAGATAGCCATGTGTAACTCAAGCAAGCTCAGTAAAGGTAAGATGTATGATTAAATGATATATGTTAAATGATAAAGAAAGGAAATGTGAACGATAAGGATAGGGATTAATTGATTGTTTTGATTGACTAACTATTTAAGTAGAACCGGCACAAATAGACTCATAAAGGGAAGTGTATAGGACACGGAAGGTAACGTGATCAGCTAATCACAGCTAGCCACTGTTATTACCTGTTAGCCTTACTATCCTTGTACTAAACAGTTCCTTGAGTGATGAAGTTTGTATTTTCCCTTTTTAGAATACGATGGCTGGAACGGGAGAAAATGTGAGAGCTGGAGGTCGCACCGGACGTCGTGGCAGGCCTCGTCGAGTTCAACAACCTTCAGTGGAGACAGCTTCCAACACCAGAGACGAGGGGAGCGCAGCTGGAGGAGGTCCGATCAACAATGAAGGGGTTCAACTGGATCCCGCAATTCAAGCAGCTATTGTCCAAGCTGTAGCCACTGCGGTGAAGAATATTACTCCGGGAGGGTCTGCTGGAAGCCTTGAAAGAACTACTGGAGGGGCGGGTGGTGATGGTAGGAGAGATGAGGAAGAAGAGAGGGAGGCCTCGAGTGGGGTTAATTCTGTGAAAGCCGGTGATAGGAAAAGGGGCTGAGGTGGTTGCAACTATAAGTCCTTCAACGGTTGTGACCCGCCGAAGCTGACTGATTTGGGAGACGCAATCGCTACCCTTCAATGGATAACTGCCATGGATAAAATTATCCGCATTAGCGAGTGTCGTCCCGATCAAGCTTTCGGTTATGCCACTCAATCGTTTGAAGAGGAGGCGATGTATTGGTGGGAAAGTGTGGAGCTGAGGAAGACTCGGGAGGATATTAAGGCCATGAAGTGGGAGAATCTGAAGGAAATGGTTATGAAGAAATTCTGTGCTGACGCCGAAGTTGAGAAGGCGGAGATGAAGTTCCTGAACTTGAAAGCTGGGATGATGACACCTCGTGAGTACACCACCGAGTTCAACCGAATGTCTAGGTTGGTACCCGATATGGTCAACACTGAGGCTAAAAGGATCAAGTGTTATGTGAGAGGATTGCTACAAAAGGTCTGCATGCTAGTCAGGACAAGTAAACCTGCTACCTTCGACTCTGCTGTCGAGCTTGCAGAGGTGGTTTATGCAGACCTGGCTGCGGATGATATTGTGGTGGAAGAAGAGAAGAAAGATAAGAAGTGGGTCAATGTCAAACGACTCGGGACTCAGTTGTGGAACTCCAAGGAAAAGAAGCAGAAAGTGTGGGTGAAGAGATCGTGCAAGACATGTGGTAAGATGCACGGTGGTGAGTGCAAGTGGGGTAAGGGATCGGATGTTTGTCATAAGTGTGGTAAGGCTCATGGTGGGGAATGCAGGCTGGGATCGAATGCCTGTTATAAGTGTGGAAAGGTGGGTCATTATGCTCCCGATTGTACTTCAAAACCCGCATGTTACAAGTGCGGTAAGCCGGGACATTTTGCTAAGGAATGCACTGATGGTGGTACCGGAAGGAGTGGGAAGAATGATGCTGATCAGACTAGGCCAAGGACCAGAGCCTACATGTTAACCCAGGAACAAGCCAAGCAGATTCCAGATGTTGTCACATGTACGTTTCTAGTAAACGGTATATCCGCTTCTGTATTATTTGATTCGAGTGCGAACAAATGTTTCGTAGCTACACTGTTTAGTAAATTAGCTAAAATGAAATGTTGTCGAGTGTCTGAAACTTTTGTAGTAGAACCGCAAGTGACACTTTGGTTAAAATAATGAAAATGATTAAGGACTGTAAGATAGAACTAGAGTGACATGAATTCCCTGTTACCTTGTACGTAATGACCTTAGGAGGGTTCGATGTGGTGCTGGGAATGGACTGGTTATCTGAGTAGAGTTCTCGGCCAAGGAGAGTTCTCGGCCAAGGAAAGTTCTCGATCAGAGTTCTCGGTGGCCAAGTTCTCGGCCATGTGGTTCTTGTCCATGGGGTTCTCGGCCGAAGACACAAGTTCTCGGCCAAGTATGAGATCTCGGTCAACATACGAGTTCTCGGTCAAACCATAGGGTTCTTGGTCACGAGTTCTCGGAGGGTTCCCAGCCTTGAGTTCTCGGGCACAGTTCTGTTGGGCCTTGGGCCTGAACCCAAATTGGGCCAGATGATGGGTATTTGGACATGATTTAAATAAGCCAGCTTAGAAAATAATTTAGAATCCTAATGGAAAATGTGTTAAGACAGTTAATGAAAATAAAATTTTTCCAAGCTGACCTGGCAGTTTAACCCCAGCTAGGGGCTCTGCCCCTTGGACCCCGCTAGGGGCTGCCGCCCCTAGAACTTCGCTGCCAGCGGGCACTGCCCCCGGACCCCCGTTCGTTGTGGAATATATAAAGATAGAGATACGATATGAGTAGCAATAGTTAATTGATACATGTACATATTATACAGTTAGCCGTGCACAGCTCAAGAAAGGGATTACCATAAACGGTGAACGTGACCCACTTCAGGTGAGTATCTAGCCCCATTTCCTTGTTATGTTTTCGGGGCTGTGTGCATACTCGATGTGATAGTTAATACACTTACCTTAAATGGTAAGTGTATGCCATGTATGATTTATGTGATAGATATTATGTTATGATTGTGAATGAAAGCTTGTCAATACGTGAACGATCTTCGGATATTGCACGTGTTGAAAAGGGAGGTATGTACATGAAAGGCCAATGTGTATGATATAAACATATGTACGATATATGAGTATGTAATAATAAATAAAGAAAGTATATGCATGAGTATGTAAAGATAGTATGAACGAAGATGAAGAAAGAGGGATCAGACCCTAATAATATCTGAGATAGAGAAGACGGGATCAGACCCTTATAATATCTGAGATAGAGAAGTAAAAAGGGATCAGACCCTAATAATATCTGAGATAGACAAAGGAAGAGTGATCAGACCCTAATAATATATGAGATAGAAGAGGAAGGGATCAGACCCTAATAATATTTGAGATAGAACGGACAGTAAATATAAAGTATAAAAGCAATAAAGTATGTACGTATGTATGAAAGTATGAAATAAAAGTAAATTAGTAAAGTAATTATTATGTATCTTCGGATGCATGATTGAGGGTAAGTGAATGTATTGTATGATGTATGATTAACTAGAACTCACTCAGCGTAGCTGACTTTTAGTATGCACGCAGGTGAGTAGAATGCGACAGCTGGCATGAGCGGGACACATGGCAGAAGAATAAGAGTCTGGCATCTGAAGACCTGTTATGTTTTTATAAGTTATGTTTTGAGTTTGAAAGACAAGAAGAATGTTTTAAGACATGTTTATGATTTGATACGTAATGTTTTTATGAAAGTTTTATATTCCGCGCAAGGTTTGAAATAACTCTGATATAAAGAACTATGTTTATGAGTAAATCCAACACCAAAGTAGGGCTACCGGTAACGGGGCCTTACACACGTTGGAGAGTGCAAGTGGGGCACTGGGTCTGATGTGTGTCGTAAGTGTGGGAAGTCCCATGGTGGGGAATGTAGATCAGGGTCAAATGACTGTTACAGATGTGGTAGGATGGGACACTTTGCTCAAGATTGTCATGCAAAGCCCGCGTGTTATAAGTGCGGGCAGATGGGTCACTTGGCGAGGACTTGTACGAGTGGTGAAGCTGGAGGAAGTGAGAAGAAAGATGTTGAACAAGGGAGACCAAGGACTAGGGCGTATATTCTGACTCAAGAACAGGCCAGACATATTCCTGATGTCGTGATAGGTATGTTTCTAGTAAACGGTATTTCTGCTTCAGTACTATTTGATTCGGGCGCGAATAGGAGCTTTGTGGCTACGGCATTTAGTAAGTTAGCAAAAATGAAATGTTATCGTGTGCCTGAAACTTTTAAAGTAGAAATCGCGAGTGAGACCTCAGTTCTAATATTGAAGGTGGCTAAGGATTGTAAGATAGAGTTAGAGAGACATGAGTTCCCTGTTACGTTGTATGTCATGACCTTAGGAGGGTTCGATGTAGTTTTGGGAATGGATAGGTTGACCGAGTATGAAGCTCAGATAGTGTGTAAGAGTAGGATAACAAAATTAAAGTCCTTGGATAGTAGTGCGGTGACGGTTTATGGTGATAAAGAAAATTCAGGGCTTAATGTCATTTCGATGATAAAGGCCATGGGTTTATTAAGGCGAGGGTGCGGTGCCTACCTGGTGTATGTTGTCAATGCTACGGTCGAGACAAAAGAAATGAAAGACGTTCCTATCGTGCGCGACTACCCAGAAGTATTTCCTGAGAATCTTCCGGGGTTGCCGCCGGAGCGAGAGATAAAACTTCAAATAGATCTAATACCAGGAGCCCAGCCCATCGCAAAATCACCTTACCATCTAGCGCCGTCCGTGATAAAAGAATTGATGTCCCAACTGCAAGAACTCCTCAACAAAGGTTTCATAAGACCTAGTGTGTCCCCGTGGGGCGCACCAGTGTTATTCGTAAAGAAGAAGGATGGAAGTATGAGGATGTGCATAGACTATCGCGAGTTGAACAAGCTTACGGTAAAGAATAGATATCCTTTGCCAAAGATTGATGATCTGTTTGACCAGCTGCAAGGTTCAAGTTGGTTCTCACGATCAGGCTATCATCAATTGAAGCTGAAAGAGGCAGACGTCCGTAAAATAACGTTTCAGACGCGGTATGGACACTACGAGTTCCTTGTGATGTCATTCGGTCTAACAAATGCTCCCGTAGCATTTATGGACATGATGAATAGGGTGTGTCGGCCGATGTTGAATAAGTCAGTTATCTTCATCATCGATGATATATTAATTTATTCAAAAAGCAAGTATGATCGTGCCAAGCATCTGAGGAAAGTATTGGAGACTCTGAAGAAAGAAAAGTAGTAAGCTAAGTTTTTGAAATGCGCGTATTGATTGCGACAGGTGCAATTTTTAGGTCACGTGATTAATCCTGAAGGGATTACCGTGGACCCAGCTAAGATTGAGGCGATAACAAAATAGAAGACTCCACCTAATCGGACTGATATACGAAGCTTCTTAGGGTTAGCTGGCTACTATAGAAGATTCATCGAAGGTTTCTCCAAGATAGCCACACCGTTAACCGGTATGACCCGAAAGTCAATAGTATTCACTGGGGTAAGTTTCAAGAGGAAGCTTTTGAGGAATTAAAGAGGAGACTCACGCAAGCTCCAATCCTTGCTCTACCTGATGGTGACGAGGACTTGGTTGTTTGTAACGAAGAAAGTTTATAGCCTACGCATCTAGACAGTTGAAAGTCCATGAGAGTACTTATCCGACACATGATTTAGAGCTAGCAGCAGTAGTGCACGCTCTTAAGATATGGAGACACTATCGGTATGGTACTAAGTGTACTATCTACATGGATCATAAAAGTTTAAAGTACTTCTTCGAGCAAAAAGAGTGAACATGAGACAGAGAATATGATAGAATTGACAAATACTATCCGGGTAAAGAAAATGTGGTCGCCGACGCGCTAAGTCGTAAGAATGAGGAAGTCATTGCAACAGTGAAGTCATACCAGCTGATTATGAACTCAAGTCTATTTGAAGAAATCATCGAAGTGCAATCAGAGGTGCTGGTAGATGAAGGGCTAGTGAGGAAAGAAAGGATTTTCGGTCAGCAAGACGAGTTGATAGAAAACACGCATGGTATTAAGACTGGGTTTGATCGTATGTGGATTCCACGCCATGTAAATCTTAGAGGTCGAATCTTAGACGAAGCTCATAAGTCAAGGTATTCAATCCATCCAGGATCCAATAAGATGTACCAATTCATGAAGAGAGACTATTAGTGGCCGGGTATGAAGAATGATATGGTAAATTATATCAGTAAGTGCTTAACTTGTTTACAAGTCAAAGCCGAACTTCAGAAGCCTTATGGAAAGATGCAACCGTTGGAGATACCAGAATGGAAATGGGAACACATCACCGTGGATTTCATAACCAAGCTACCTCGTACAGCTAAGCATCATGATACCATCTGAGTGATAGTGGACCGTTTGACCAAAAGTGCTCATTTTCTGCCTATACGAGAGGCAATCTCGTCATAAATGTTAGCAAGTTTGTTCATAAAAGAGGTTGTGACTAAGCATGGAGTACCGTTATCGATCGTGTCTGATAGAGATACTCGGTTTACTTCGAGATTTTGGAAGAAGTTCTATGAAGCCATGGGAACAAGATTGAACATCAGTATGGCGTATCATCCTCAAACCGATGGACAGCCTGAAAGGACGATCCAAACCCTTGAGGATATGCTACTTGCTTGCGTTCTAGACTTTGGAGGAAGTTGGGATGATCATCTACATCTGGAAGAGTTCTCCTATAACAATAGCTACCATTCGAGTATTGGCATGCCACCATTCAAGATGGTATATGGTAGACGATGTAGAACCCCGGTATGTTGGGGAGAGATTGGCCAAAAGGAAATGGGAAGTTTAGAAGTTGTGCTAGAAACTTCTTCAAAGTTCGATCACATCAAGGCAAGAATGAAAGCTGCTCAGGATCGTCAGAAGTCTTATGCTGATAAGCGGAGACGACCAATCGAGTTTAACGTTGGTGACAATGTGATGCTCAGGGTCTCTTCTTGGAAAGGAATCATTCGCTTCAGGAAGGGAGGAAAGTTGAGTCCGAGGTACATTGGACCGTTTAATATTGTGGAACGTGTGGGCGAAGTAGCTTACAAGCTAGACTTGCCAGAAGAGTTGGAAGAAATTCATTCTACTTTTCATGTTTCTCATCTGAGAAAATGTCTAGCCGATGACACGTATCATGTGCAATTAATAGACATTGAGGTTGATGAACAGTTGAACTACATTGAGCAACCAATCGAGATAGCGGATTGCAAGGAAAAGCAAATCCGACACAAGGTTATACCCTTAGTGAAAGTGATATGGAAGCATCGCAAAAGATCGGACGCTACATGGGAAGCCGAGGAAGTGATGCGCAAGTTTTATCCAGATTTGTTTTAGTAATAATTAGGTTTCGGGGACGAAACCTCTTTAAGGAGGGAAGACTTGTAACATCCCATTTTCTCGTTTCGGTTAATAAAATGAAAACATGAGTTATTGTGAATCGGGCTAGTGTTGGGTTAAATGGATATGGTTATGGACTTAGATTAAGAAGGAAAGACCATGGGCTTAAGCCCATAATCCATAATGTATAAATCTTAATTACTAATTAATTCATTCATTTACACATATTCCATACACCATCTAAAACACACACTTAAGCTCTCTCTCTAGTTTCTCTCTTTTCTCTAGACGAACCAAGAAGGAAAACCGATCCCGATACAAGGTAATGATAGTATGTTATGGTATGAGCTCAAACCCGTTAGATTTAGTCACGAAACGCCGAACCGGCACCATTAAACCGTTAAAGTCACGAGATCCGGGTGGAATCGGGTATGAACCGATCATAAGATGAGCCTAGGGGTCATCCTAGCTCAGATCAGGATCGAACAGGACGAAAAACGGTGAAAATGGTGCAAAAATACGTTTTTCCGGCGAATTCGCTGTTTTCCGGTGACGACGGCGCCGGAAAGGCGGAGGGTACGAGCAAGGGAATGTCAGAGAATGTTTCTGACATTCTATGACCTAAACCTAATTCTTTAACGGAGATTTAACGAACTAGAGGTAATTCGTCAGCGTGATTCGTTAACGGAAGCTTAACAAACTAGCCTTAGTTCGTACTCAAATTCGTTAAGGAAAAGATAACGAATTAACCCCAATTAGTTATGACCATTCTTTACAAGGGAGATAACGATCTAGAAGGTTCAATTCGTTACGGAGGGGTCATTCTCTATGAAGTTCAATTCGTCAAAGAACCAGTTCGTTATAAGGTCCAATTCGTCAAATGACCAGTTCGTTATTATAGTCAATTCGTTATGGGTCATTCGTTATGAACCCAATTCGTTAAGAACCAAGTGACGAACTAGAAGTTTGATAAATGACAGAACAGTCCCTGGACTTTGAGAAAGAATGATATAATTACAAAACAGCCCTTGAACTTTATTAATTTATAGAAGATACCTTAAACGATTGAAAGGTTAACAACAAAATATTATAATGAAATCCTAATGGAAAATGGGTTAAGACAGTTAATGAAAATAAAATTTTTCCAAGCTGACCTGACAGCTTAACCCCAGCCAGGGGCTCTGCCCCTTGGACCCCGCTTGGGGCTACCGCCCCTAGAACCCCCGCTGCCAGGGGCGCTACCCCCGGACCTCCGTTCGTTGGGGGTTGTAATTAAACTAGAAACGCAATATGGGTAGCAATAGATAATTGATACGTGTAATTGTTATACAGTTTGTCACGCACAGCTAAAGAAGGGAATAAGTATTAACAGTGAACCTAACCACCTTCAAGTGAGTTTCTAGCCCCATTCCTTGTCATGTTTTCAGGGCTATGTGCATACTCGATGTGATTAGTTAATACACTTACCTTAAGTGTTAAGTGTATGTCTTATATGATATATGTATGTATGGATGAATGTTTGACGATGCATGAACGATCTTCGGATATTGCATGTACCGTCAAGGGATAGTTTAAAGATACGACTGGTATGTATATGATTTATAAATGATGTGTGAACATATGGAAGATATAATTATGAATGTATAGAGAGGTATGGTAGGTATAGTTAGAAAAAGGGAACCGACCCTAATAATATCGGCGAATGTAGGGAACCGACCCTAATAATATCGGCGAATGTAGGGAACTGACCCTATTAATATCAACGAAGGGTATAGGGCGGAATGCTCTTTAAAACGTATATGTATGAATGAAAGTATTACGTAAGTATGAAGGAAAGAATGAAAGTACGTATGTATGTAAGCATGTAAGTAAATATGAAGGTATGTACCTTCGGGTGCATATGTAAGTAAGTGAATGTATTGTACGTCATCTGATTAACTAGAACTCACTCAGTGTAGGTGACTTTTAGTATGCACGCAGGTTAACAGATTGAGACAGCTGGTTTGAGCGGGACACATGGCAAGATTGAAGAGGCTGGCATCTGAAGATTTGTCATGATGTTTCGATATTATGTTTTATTTATGTTTCAAAAAGACAAGTTACGAATGTTTGTAATGAATGGTTGACTAATATTATTATTCCGCGAAAGTTTTAATTCACTCTGATATTTAGAACTGTGTTTATGAGTAAATCTAACGTCCAATGTAGGGCACCGGGATCAGGGCCTTACACCGCCCACCCTAGCGGTCCCACTACGATATATCCACCCCTCCCAGAGGTACAAATACCGATTAGCCAGTTTTTTGGTTATCAATTATTAACCGAACCAGTTATCGTCAAATGGTTAAACATGTTTTTTTTTCCAATAACTGGCTAGGTTATTTATTAACCGAGTCGGTTAACCAGTGGTCGTTGTTACCGATTTATCCTTAATAAAATTTAAAAAATTAATTATCATCGTTATTCGATGTCGTTGCACAGACTTCGTCTTTAACTTGCAACTCGCCTCCGGCTTCGGAGCCTTCTCCTTCATTTCTTGCTTTCACGGCCTTGAAATGTCTTACCAAATGAGCTCCCAGGGTGGAGTTTGGCATCGCCTTGAGGAATACTTGGCAGTTTACAATGGGTCATTTCGTTGTTTTCGGACATCAGAACATAGTTTGGACATAGACCAAAGCTAGTGGGTTCTTTTTGCATCACGTAGCAAAACAATATTTGCCCCATCAGTTCAAATTGTGGTGAGACTTGACGGAAATATGTGGTTTTGTGTTTTAGAGGCTATTTCACAATTACACATTGATTGGAATGTATATCATACATGTATTGAAATTTATAGCAAGATAATTAATTCAACCAAACAAGTAAGGTTCGTGTCCAAAATTTTTGTTTACCGCAATTTATCACCGTAAATTTGTGTTTATTGAAAAAGTTGCGATGTTTCAAGTTAGTAACAATACAGAATTTCAATTTCAGAAACATCATGTGTCATGTCTTGACATTCTGTTATGAACCGACCCAAACCCATATAAGCAGCCAAATTTAAATGGCTCAGACGACTTAAACGTTCCAAGTTATAAACGAAGTCGCAAGGGAGTCTAAGTCATTAACGAGCTTATGATGAAATGGTTTTAGTTTCCCATTTCCTTTCTCTTCATATTCTCTTTTTCTTTCTATTGGATTATTTTCTATGTGCTATTGAATGATTAAATTGAGTTGAATGTTAATTTAATGGCATTGAAGAAATAATCACTTCATATTCAACTATCTTAATCCTGTTAAAAACTATGCACCTATTCCCCACTAACAAGATGACAATAATAATAATAATAATAATAATAATAATAATAATAATATCGTTAAGCCACAAGTTAGCTTCGTTACAAATTAACATTGGCTTGTTCTTTTATTTATATATATACTAGCAAAAGTGTTCACGCGTTGCTGCGGGTTCGCACAAGTTACCTCCTCGAATCGAGGGTGCACACTAAAATATTAATAGATGAATATATAGTGGATACAACGTTTTTTGTAAAATATGTGTTAATATTCTTGCTTGTCAGTTTGTAAGGCACCAAATAAAAACTTTGTGTTTCTACAAGTTAAGTACCAGTCACTTTATAACATCATCAATCCAATATATATGCATACGCCAGTTGCATGTGCACAACCAACTCACGTATGTCCACCCCTTTACCCTTTTTACCATTCATTAACCGAAAACTTACTCACTTTAATTTGAGTATCTCTTTCATCTCCTAGATAAATTTTAACTCTAACTACTCACCAATTAACACACATTCAATCATTTATGTTGATTAGAATTCACAAAACCCACTATCAGCAATGATTTTACCTACTTAAATTAGGGAATTTGATTTAAAAATAAAAAGAATAATGATATCAAACATTACAAGTACTCAAAGTGGAAAGTATAACAGTCATAGAAGATTTGGTAAGTCTTCGCATGTTTTAAATTTTACATCTTTCATAGGGTTGGTGAGCAAAGTAGCAAAGACATCATACACAATATTATATGCACTCTTCATAAAGATGTTAGTGGACTCAAAGTGTAATTCACATCATTTTTACAAGGTCTGAGGTCAATTTTTATCAACTTTAACAAAACTTTGTCCAACTTAATACCAAAACTTGAATATTATCATTCAATTTTTTTTTTTTTTTGAAATTTGCAACTAAGAAATTAAACATAGCTGTTATACCATGCTAGTTAAAGGAATTCTTTGCCAACAAGTTGGCATTTGTGGTATAACTTTGAGTACACATGCATACCATACCAAAAATATAAAACTTAACCTCACAAGCAGATCGGGACTTGCCTTCCCAGGCTATAAAATCAATATTATAAAAATGACTTTAAAGGTTAATAGTATATTGTTTAATGTCCAAATTTTCTGTTGTTTTTGGCAAATTGGGAATAAATAATCTCATATTTTGTGTATTGGCCGATAATAATCACACCTTTAAAAATCGCTACCAATGGTCCAACCTTTCAACTATTTTTGTCTCAATGGATCTTCATTAAAAAACACTTAACGCCGTTAAGTTTTTTTTTCCAAGTTTCAAACCGGTTTTAGGGCTTTTGACCGGAAGAAAGATACGGCTCGACTGATGTAAATATATCTCGAAGTGGTGATCCAAACGACGAAACAGTTTTTCAACTCAGGTGTTTGAATTTTCAGTTAACATAAATCAAGCCATTTGAATCACCGTTTCGAGATAAATTTTACATTAGTCGACTCGTATCCTTCTTCCGATCAAAATCCCTAAAACATCGGTTTGGAACTCAAAAAAACTTAATGACGTTAAGTGTTTTTTAACGGAAGTCCATTGAGACAAATATAGTCGAAAGGTTGGACCATTGGTAGTGATTTTTAAAGGTGAGATTATTATCGGCCAATACAAAAAATGTGAGATTATTATTTCCAAGTTGGCTTGGGTTTTAAAATATCCAAATTGACCTGCTATAAATTCTAAAACCATCATGGAAACCTTTATGCTTCAAAAAAAGGTCGCATGTTGTGGTGGGGACGCAATGAGGTTAGGTAGGTAAAGAGTTTCGTTCATTATAGTACCCACATTTGGTATAACAAAATTTGTACTCAATATAGTTTACGATAAAAAGAATAAGAAATTTGTAGGATGCAATGTGTGCGGCTCATTAACTAAAATTATAAGCCATAGCCATCACATTCATATTGATCAATCTTCGCTTTAATCAATAAATAGAATGCATTAGAAGATCCTCATTTATTTCAATTTTATAAAAAAGAAAAATAAAGTTGATTTTTCCTTTTTATTTGAGTGTTTTAAAATAAAACTTATGTTTGTTCGTTTAACTCATTAACTATGTAATTTTTATAAAATTTTGAAATAATTAAATATGTAATATGTTAACCCCTAAGACATTAACCCTAGCCACATATTCAAAAATCTTTTAACTCATTAACTTTGTAATTTTATGATCGCTTATGTTTATCAATTATGTTCGTTTGTTTTTAGTGGTTTCACATTAGACTATGGTACAGGCTTAGCCATACTTGTATTTTGCATACTAACAAAGCTATTGGCAAAGGCCGTCACAACATGTCAGTTATTTTCTTCACATTTTGTTGCATTTGCACAAGTCCGTTGAGCTTTAACATAACACTGGAGTGACCATGAGTAGTGCTTTGTTTTCTTTGCTACGAGGCTTTGCCTTCTTATTTGTCTTTCTTCATAAATAAGCATAACATGTTAGTTTATCGTTGACAACAATTGTTTTGAAAAATAAAAAAAAATGAAAACATGGAAAATAATAACATTTTTCTAATCCTACCAAAGAACAAAAGGTAAAAAGAATTTTTTAATGCCCTGAAATAGACCGCCTATGTTAACGTTAAAAGTAAGCTAGTGCCTGCACTAAATTATGCATGAATTATATGTATTTTATTCATCATAAATAGTTTTTGGGTAAGTTCTTACCGAATCTTACTCTTAATTGGTTTATATTTTGAGTTTTGTGTTTTTTATAGAAAACAAGCTAAACTACGTAATTAGCTAAATTAAAGAAGAGCTAAGTTTTGTTACTAAATAATCGTGAAACACAATTCAATTATTATTATGTGTTATAGTAAAAGAACCGACCCTTTGCGACAGGGACGCAACATATATTCGGTTAGGTTGGTACTCTGTTTGTAATGGTATGGGGTTTTAACAAGAGACCAATTACTATGATGCAGTATACCAATTGACCAAACCAAATTATGTCCAACTAACCAATATTTTCGATGACCATTATGTTGACCGGCCGGTTAACAGTTTGGTCATTTTGACCAAAAATTCAAACTTACTAAAGCAACCAGCAAGGAGGAAAAAAATCAGATTTAGACCAAATATGTCATATACCATTTTTCGAAACTAAACAAATCTTCCAAACTTTTTCTTGATACCGAAAATACTCTTTTGCCAAACCTTTTGCAATAACAATGTGACCAGCTTGGTTCTCCACAAAATTTCTTTCAACACATTACATAACCATAGGACAATGGCTGCATTTAGACGTACATAATCCAACCTATGATGTCTAAATATTTCCACTAATGTAGTGGCTTCACTAATTTGGGCAGTCCAATAAAAACTCATTACGATTTAAAAAAACATCTAATTAAACTATACCTGTCTATTTTTTGAATTTGTATCACCTCAAAAATTGATTTAACCCATGTAATAGGTGAAAGACTTTGTTGTAAAAACCCACACATCATCGGTTCGTTACGGTAGCAACATTAACAATTCTCAATCTTCAACATACAAATTAATTTCACACTTTTTCTTGTATATTTACCACTTTCAATCCATGGTGAAAAAATAGAGAAATTTCTATAAATAGATTTTTGTAACATATTGAAATCAAGGTAAGAACTAAATACAATCAATTTTTGCTAAAAATAGGTAACCTGGTTTATGTTAGCCCTCTTTAGTTTTTGCCCACTTGAACTATGTATAAAGGACAATTTAAAAATTCCAATGCCTCAATGGCAGTTATATTTACCAACAAGGAAAAAAAAGAAGGTTGTTATTGACCACAAATTAACCCGTGAAACCTCACACTGGCAGAGCCTCTATAGCCAAAATCAAATATTACGAAACATTCGTTACGTAGGTCAGCATGGGAAATGACAGAGTAGCGTCCAACGATGTCGCAAGTATGGTGCAATCAACTCTGTACCCTATGCAAAAAACATTTTTTAGTCTATGTTTTCAAGCACCTTAAGAAATAGACTAATTAACAAAATAATAATATTCAATTAAGCAAATGTTCACATGTTATTCAATATTTCTCTTCTTTGCATCTCACGACATGATTTATTCATGGCCTACCTGCACGAACCACCATACTGAGATATATTGATTTGTAAGCAGTTTTTAAATTGTCACTAACTGCCCCTATTATACATACTATACATACTGGTATATATTGATCTGTAAACAGTTTTTTAATTGTCACCTGACATCTTCTCAGAACCATCATAGAAGTTATACCTCTACTTTAAAATTCAGATCAAAAGTTTTATCTTTATTTTCATAAAATTCAGACGCAACGATGTCCATTCCAATAACAATCTGCAATCTCTATTAATAAGAATCGAAAGTTTAAAATTGTCACTATCATTAGAAGTTATATCTCTACTTTGAAATTCATATCAAACTTTTATCTTTATTTTCATAGAACTCAAATGCAACGACGTCCATTCCAATAAAAACATGCAAAATCTATTAATAAGTTTAAAATTGTCACCAATAAAATAGACACATTTGGCATTTCCACTATAACCGGCTTTTGATATTGCAGACTTAAAAAGCTCAAAACTTCTTTGTTTACGTGAACAAGTGCAATAATATGATTTGAAATGAAAAAAAAAATTACTTTTAGGTTAAAAAGCCACATAATATAAGGCTTTAAACATTCTTATCAACTTGGATTTAGAATCAAGTAACCTGAATGTCATGAAGCAATTCCACCTTCATCGCCAACATTAGTGCATCTTAATCATATTTCTGTTAATTTACAGCTGAAAACTAAAACAATATATAGATAAAACTATACAGCATAACAAAGAACAAATTATTATGGCATGAAAGTAAATACCTTCAAGGTAACTTCAACACTCATCTTCAAGGCTTCTTTTAATGATAAAGCTAGCCCAAACCAAAAGCATCATAGACTCTTGCATTTCAAGTTTGTTGCCTTTGTACGAACCATCGTTAATGATGTTAAATGTTGGTACTGAAAGTAACCGTGTCTTGTTTCCAGCTAGGTTTATAATGCGAAATTATTAGAAAATAAGATGTCTAATTCAATTATTGAAATTAGTTTGCATACCTCATATAAATGTATTTTCTTAATGAATACATAAAAGCTCTCTTCTCTTTTTAACCCATCTATAGCTTCTGAACTCTATCCCGACCACCCGATGCAAAATTGTCACAATCCGGACTCCAAATTATGATAAAAACCCTAACAAAGTGGAATGCCAAATCCAAAAAAAAAAGCTAACATGTTTAGGATCATAAGAAATTAAAAAGTGCTTATAAGATTAATCTTAGATTATCTCATAATAAAGTCAAAATAACAGTTACGGTAACCATAAGTACCTAGTCCATTTGATTTGCATAGTTGAACTGTTCAGTTAGCCCCAACCCATCCATTCTATATTTTCTACTTCCACCAATGACTGTAAATTAGGCTCCGCTTGTGGCAACAACGGGAATACATAACTGAACAGATGACCTGTGAAGCTCCAAGGGTGTCTTTAATTAAAATAAGTTTAAATATACACTGAAAATCTTCAATTAAAAGAATCTAGCTCTTATTTAAATGTTTCTTCCTCATGAACCAAGCTCCTCTAACATACAAATTTCAACCATCTACCATATAAAATCGTATATAACTATGTACAATCATATTATTAAGAACATAATAGGAAGCTTTAAATTAAGAAACTGAAAGAAAAAAAATCATACAAATACACAGAAACCATATATACAAGTAATTGAATAAGAGACCTACAAGGATTTAAAATTTGTTTCCTCAACTTTCTTCATAACTGCTGGACATTCAACTTCAACTTACCAAACTAATTGTAAATGAACTTCAATTTGTGGTGCTTTAATATTTAATAATCCCACCTTGATTTTGAAATTTTGAATGATGTTCATCTTAGAATGGAATACAAACCTTAGTCTCCATGATGCCTTTACATCACCATTCAGAACCCGTGTTCCACCACATCATTGAAAAAAACCATAAACTGAATTTAAGATTGAGTTTGGAGTTGATAATGATCTTCTACCGACAAATACACCAAAATTTCCCTAAAATTCGAATTAAGAAACTAATCTTTATAGTTAACCTGAAATTGAGGTTAAAATTACCTGGAGTTAACCTGAAATAGAAAGGAAGATGTTGATGATGATGATGATGATGATTCAAAGGCGCAGACACCGACACGATATAGAGAATGAATGGAGCAGGAGGTGAAACCGACACAACTAAAGGGAAGTGATCAAATGCCAAGAGTCAGAGAGTTGTAAAGGTAACTATGATCACTTAAAACTGGAAGTTAAATCAACAATCATCATTACCAATGACCCTTCAATGCTCCAACATTAAACATTTGACTCCACCAACAACCTTTTACGTCCCAAAGGATTAAAGAGTAATTTCAAAACAAATAAAGCTTCGTCAAGTTGCACCTAATGCTTTGAGAACGGATCAAGATGCTGGCAAATTACTTTTTATGTCCAATTATGAAATGACATTTTCGTCCTCACTGTGTAATTGTGAAATTACCTTGAATGCCCATCACTCTTCCTTAATAATATATATATATATAGAAAATGGTTCAAATAAAAAGAAGTTGTTTCCTAAGAATTGTAAGAACCAACAGAATTTTGACATTTGGCATTAAAACCTATAGTTAAAGAATAATTCCAGGAAACTATGTCGGTTATAATGGTTAAAGAGTAATTCTATGAAACTATGACGGTTTTTGGTAATTTTAAATCTCAACCATTGATTGATATGATCCAATGGCTATGATTTATTCTTAGTCTTCCTAGAAAACTACTTATTTTTAGGATAATCCTCTTATATATATATATATATATATATATAGGTTGTTAACTCGTGTACGACACGGGTGGAAATATTGAAATTTTCGAACAAACACGTGTCATTTGAAAGGAAAACATAAGATGTTATTTGTTATTCTGGACGGCAACATACTTTAAGTTGTAAATGATATTGGTACGAAAAAAAAATGATTGTGAAATACAAATATAAACCCAAATAACATTCAAATTACAATATTTGAAAACATAATCAAAGGTTAAAAATATAAAATTCTTAAGCTACAAAAAAGACTTCCTTCTAAACCATATTTATTCTGTATTTGTAACTTTGTCTTGTTTAATATAAGAATTTTAATACCAATATTCGCTCTTAATAAAGCTACATAGAGTTGTCTATGTATAAACACCGAGTCTCTGAGATATATGTCAACTCTTGCTAGAGATTGACCTTAACTTTTGTTAATGTTCATTGCAAGACAGACTACAACTAGAAAAAACTACCTTCTCTTCAATTTAAATGAAAGTTTATTATCTAAAAGTGTTATACCACAACAAATTATATAAGTGTGATAATCAGTATTAGTACATGAAATAACTTTTACTTCAACAAAACACCTACCCAAATTAATTACTCGCAATTTAGTTTCATTACACAAACCGTTATTCTGATTCATATTGCTTAGTAACATTATTAGCACACCGACTTTCAGAACCAATCTATGAGTCAAAATAAATTTGGTCTTTTTGATTTTATTTTGCATAATGTGTGCATGAAAATTTTAGTTCAAATTAAAATATCAAAAAATAATTGTGTGATCTTACTTAAAAACCAAAAAACTGTTTTTTTATATAGACGACAACTAAATTTGTGATTTGTGTTGCTTAGTATGGAAACAATATAAATTGAGTAAACCAAATCTAAGTAAAAATATAATAGAGAAATATCTTTGCGCCACTAATTAACATAAATTGATTCGTGTACATATTTTAATTAAAACATATATTTTAATTGGTTTTTAAGAAAATAAAATAGTATTGGATAACTGAAAATTATATTTCGTATCATTTCTAAAAAAGAAAATAGAAAAAAGAAATGTGTAAACATACATTCAATATTATTAAAACTTTATTTATAAAAAAAGTATAATATGTTTATCAAAAGCTGGTTATGTGACCATAAGCACTTCTTTTGTCCATATAGTATACAACTAATTGATATGCTATATTACAAAATGCTATATCATTATTATTACAATAATAATCAACTTTTTAATAAGATTATCTCACAGGTTGTATGCAGTAAACACCTTCAACCTCTTTGCCCTGCGTGTTTTTATTTTGCTCATGGCCTCATAGGTATCAAAATACATAAAGTGGAGAACAAAAAAAATTTACATTAATTTTGCAATTCGTTATGAAAGTTAAAGAGTATCTTAGGCACCCTTAGACAATGCACACCTCTAATATCCGCCACTGTTTATAAGAACATGAGTATAATCGAGCCATAATAATTTTGTTGGGTTATAGTGTTGCATAAAATTATATTTTATTTTAGCATTTGAATAGTTACGAGATTAAACATAACTGAACAATATTTATGTAAAAGTATCTAACCCACCAATATATCTCTAGAATAGTAGCTCATGTTAGACATGGGTTGAAAACATATAAACAACCATAAATTTTAATAACTAACATATTAAACCAACACAAAAATCTAACATAAGTTTGTAACCAAAATATTAACATCTAGATTGTGTACATAAAATGTTAATACTTACCCAAACTTACTATATACCTAAATTAAAAAAACCAAACAAAGACATGAACATGTTATAATCATATTATCCCACCATCTACTTCTTCGACAGTTCACAAAAAAAAAAAGTGATGCAGGAGCATCCGGTCCATTTAGTTGGCTCGGCCCAATGTATATTTTTATTTATAGATAGGATTGTTAGGTATTTCATTAGTTCAGTTGATTGATTTTAATAAAGAATTTGTAAGCTTTATGCTTTGTTAACCGAATCATTCGGTTCAAATCGTTTGAATGAAATCATTGTGTTCTTGAGCCATTTGATTGCTAGTCAAAACTGCATCAGTTATGATGCAGGTGCATCCGATCCATTTAGTTGGCCCGGCCCAATGTATATTTTTTTTCACATCAAGCTTCGTATGACAACCATCAACATCTTTGTCTTTCTGTGGTTCGGTCTCTTAAAAGGTAATCCCACTAAGAACTTTTTGCATAAAGGAATATTTGTAAGGCCCCGTTACCGGTAGCCCTACTTTTGTGTTGGATTTACTCATAAACACAGTTCTGAATATCATAGTTAATTAAAATTTTCACGGAATAATATAAAACATCAACAGTCATTACAAACATTCATAATCTTGTCTTTAAAACATAACTTAAACATGTCTTTTAGTTCAAAACATAACAAACAGATCTTCGGATGCTAGCTTCTTTATTCTATCGCCATGTGTCCCCGCTCAAGCTAGCTGCCTCATTCTACTCACCTGCGTGCATACTAAAAGTCAGATACGCTGAGTGAGTTCTAGTTAATCACATAACTTACTTTACATACACATATACGTGCCCGAAGGTACGCATTACATACTTAACCTGTCCATCATTCTTTCATATTTATATTCATAACTAACCTCACGTTATAAAGAGCATTTCGCCCTACATACCTCGGATATTATTTGTAACGATTCCGGCAAATCCAGGTATATCCTAGCCGGTATATACTATTTACGTGTCATTTAAATATTGATTATATGAGTTATAGTACGTATATACGAGTATATATGATTCATAGTACGAATCATACTCGATTATATAGTGAATCGTATTGGAATTACAATTAACCAATGAACGATTATTGAAACCCGAACGAATCGGGAATTACATTATAGACGAAGTATATAATGTTTAGTGATATTTACGAAGTATTAATGCTTCGGGATAAGTAAATTATAGCACAGAAAAAGGATTTCGATTTAATGGTACGTCGGTACGCTAAACGAAACCTTTAACACCAAACCAAGCAAGAGACGATCAATCAAGCCGAAAAAGATGCGTAATTATTAATAATATGATGTTTTAATGTCATGGGTTAAGTTTTTAAAGTTTTTAAATCAGTTTTATATAAATTTTATGTTAACCCGAAAAACAACCATTTTAGGCTCGTTTTAAGCCGAATTACGAGTTTAAACGAGAAACGAACTGAACCAGATTATCCACAACATTATCCGGATTACACAATCCAAATATGTGGCTAATATTGAAGTTGTGGGACCCACCCCCCACACCACCATATGGCCGGCCACCCCCACACCCCTTTTACATATTCCATTTTTTTTTCTTTCATCCAAACTCTCTCAAACTCTCTCAATCTTCAAACCTTCATCCAAGATTCATCCATTTTTCACCAAGATCTCAAGGTATATGCATGAATTGATGCTTGAATCTTGTTTTTAATTTCATAATTCTTGAGAAAAGGAGGTTTTCATGTGAAAAATGGGTGAAAACCCGAGATGAAACCGATTCTCGTATGATCAAGGGATGTATACAAGTTATACAAAGGATCTTGATCCAAGTAATTAGTTAAAAGTGTTTAGAATGAATTTTTACGGTTGAAATCTTGTCAAATGAATTTTCCATGTGAAAAACGGGTGAAAATCCGAGATGAAACCGACTCTTGCATGACCAAGAGATGTATACAAGTTATACAAGGGATCTTGGTCCAAGAAATGAGTAAAAAGAGTCGAGAACGGATTTTTACGGTCAAAATCGTTGTTTTGATGTTTTAACCGACACTAGGAAAGAAATGGCTTGATTGTGGGTATAACTTGCTTGGTGTGGTGTTGATGTGCTTGTAAGTGTTGTATCTAGCGGCAAGCAAAGGCTAGAAACCGAGATCCTTGCGATCTAAAGCTAGAAAACACAAAATAGTTCGGTTTTCGTGTGTTTATGAAATTTGGACAGATTTTCGTGTGCTTAGAGTCGGGTCACGAAATTTCACAGAGATGATCTACACATGAAAATATGAGATCTGTGAATTTTTGGTAATTTTTGGATAAAAGATGAATATTTGGTGAATTTAATGCTCGGTTTTGGCCAAAAATAGTGAAAAATAGCAAAACATGATGAAAAATTCCGGAAATTTAAGATAAGCTTTTTATAACATATAAAAGTCACCCACAAAATTTGAGCTCAGTTGGAAAAGTCTAAGTAGGCTTTTCAGTGAAACGAGTTCTAGGGCTTTCTAGCTCGGTTTTGGGTGAAAATGGCTTGAAAAATAAGTTTTAAATTCTGGAAAAATTCCAGGAAGTTATGAGGATGATAGAGATCATCCCAGAAAAATTTGGGATTTTTCTAAAGTGTTTTGGTATTTTTTACATATTTAGTGTTTTAATAAGATTTAAAAATAGATAAATAAATGTAAATATAGGAAAATAAATCTGGAAAAATTCCAGGAAGTTATGAGGATGATAGAGATCATCCCAGAAAAATTTGGGATTTTTCTAAAGTGTTTTGGTATTTTTGACATATTTAGTGTTTTAATAAGATTTAAAAATAGATAAATAAATGTAAATATAGGAAAATAAATCTGGAAAAATTCCAGGAAGTTATGAGGATGACAGAGATCATCTCAGAAAAATTTGGGATTTTTCTAAAGTGTTTTGGTATTTTTGACATATTTAGTGTTTTAATAAGATTTAAAAATAGATAAATAAATGTAAATATAAGAAAATAAATCTGGAAAAATTTTGTAAAATTTTCTTTCTGTCAAAATAAGTTTTGTGCAAAATTTCAAGACCCGAGACTAATCGGGTAATTATTTGTGCTAAAAAGAACATAAAAACAAGTCTTTAAAGCTTAAAACGTGTAAACCGGCAAGTTCGCATAAGCGAGCTGACTGGTACACGAAAACTTTAAAAATGGACTATTTTCATAAATCTAAGTAAATTAAGTAAAAATAAATCATCCGAAAATAATTCGGATGATTTGGGTAATTTTACCCGATTTTACTGTTTCCGGCACCGAAATACCGGAAACGGGCCCCACGGCCAAACGGGGTGTCAAACCGAGCTATAATTTCATCACCTTAACTAAATTGGCTGTCAAACTCTAAGCAATGTCACAATCTGAGTCCTTAGAAGTGTCACGGGGTTAACATTGTCCCCGAATCGAGTACAGTACTGGGTTAACAATGTTCCCAGATGTACCGATTGATACGTATTTAAGTTATGGGAATTATATAGTAACGACTAGATATTATATTACAGATCCAGGCACGTAGCTGTTCCTTATATTACTCACCGACTCACAAAAAGGTAAGTTTTCACGAGCCCCTTTTAATGAATTGTTTTAATTATATTTTCCCGGGGCGGAAAACATGTCTTATTTAAAGTATTTAAGTACATACCGATCGTATGGAAATACTTGTACATTTATATATATATGGTCTGATGCACAGAATATATAAAATGTTTATCATGTGTTATTGTTCTGGGGTAACATAGTTCCCAGGGGTTATTATTGTTCTGGGGTAACATAGTTCCCAGGGGTTGTTATTGTTCTGGGGTAACATAGTTCCCAGGGGTTGTTATTGTTCTGGGGTAACATAGTTCCCAGGGGTATTTATTGTTCTGGGGTAACATAGTTCCCAGGGGTTATTATTGTTCTGGGGTAACATAGTTCCCAGGAAGTTAATGGAAATGTTCTGGGGTAACATAGTTCCCAGCATGATTATATTGTTAATAAATGATTATTAAAATGATTTGTCAGTGTTTATTTAAATTAGTGAAACTCACCAACTATTCGTAGTTGACCCGTTTTCTTTACATGTTTTCTAGGTATGCCCAAGTTGGAATGATTGATATGTGCTTAACTATCTGTGCTACCTGTTGGAAGCTTGCTGCTCTATGTTTTG
>NW_027499413.1:0-31729 GCF_021521415.1 Bidens hawaiensis
TATTATTATTATTATTTATATATAATGGAAGATTGATGGGCACCAATATCATTTCATAATTGTATTACAAGGACAAAAAAGATATTTCATAATTCATGGTTTATAAAATTACTCTTTTATCCTTTTGTTTAGGTCATTTCATACTTGCATGACAAGGATAAAAATGGCATTTCATGATTCATGATGTATGAATCATCATATTTCCAATTTAATGCAAAAACAAATAAATTAAAGATGGATAAACATATAACAAGCCATGAGTTTATTTTCAATCATATCATTTATTCATTAAACATATGGAGCAAAATATTTAATAGAAATGTTAATTTTTTTATTAATGTCATAGAATATAAAAACGATTGACATGATCAATCGATAGGACTTATGTGGTCAGTACCGTTTCATGAGCTTACTCGGATTGCTTTTGTAAATAATATGTGTATCACGGTTCACTTAATCTGACTCCTATCACCATTTGCTTAGTTAAAAAATGCACTACTTAATTAAATATCTATATTTATATTATTATATTATTAAGGAGGAGTGAAGGACGACCATCGTAATTTCACAATTGCATAATGAGGACAAAATGGTAACTTCATAATTGGGTAAGAAAAGTAATTTGTCAATACTTTGTTTTGTTTTTAGAGCGTTTGGTACAAGTTCATGAAAGCTCGTTATTATTTGAAATTATTCTTCAATTCTTTTATGATGCAAAAGGTTTTTTAATTAATGCAAAGGTGGTAGAAGGTAAAATTTTAACAACACTAAATAATATAAAACCCACTAACTTCACATCTTTATACGTCTATTAATTGAGGACATTTCAATAGTTAGACACACTCAAACAATTGGTTCCATCCTATTAATTTAAAGGAGGTGCAAAAAATAACGAGGCCATTGAGTAGTTCAATTAATTAGTTCTTAAATTAAAGCTTTAGGTATAACTTAATGAAGCGTCACATATTTATTTAAATTACAATTCAAATTTTTTTTGTAACCAACCTTGAACTGATATTGTTATTATATATTATAATAAAATTATGACAAATTTGATTGACGGCTGAGTGGGTAGTGATTTCATCTTCAATGCATCTTCAATCTATCCGAGTTTCAATTGATTGTTCATTCAATTCTGTCCCCTCAGTTCCCATCCATTCTCTTCAATTGCAATACAAAATCAAAAACCCTTAATCATCGTGGAATCAAAGGTTGCAATAAATGGCTGGCGGTTTTTCTTCTATGGTATAAGCATGGTCTGTTTGCCTTCACAATTCCTCATCACCTCTCAGTCCTTTAATGGATGTTAGTGTTCCTAATATATTTTTCTTTCTTTCCATGTGTTTGTATGTACACATTCTCTGTTGCTACTGACATGCTTTACGTTCTCCGGCTGACGTGCCAACGGAAGCACTTGGTTGAACACTTGGTTTTTGTAATTTTATGATTTGTTAGTGATAACTCAAAAGACACGCTTCTATGATATGTTAGTTGGTTGAAAAATCATTTGTTTTTGTATTTTATTGGTCTGTTAAATAACTTAAAAGATATTGCATCTAAGATGTATGGTCTTGAAGCGTGGTTTAATGGTCGCATTATTATAATTCACATTGTCATAGTTATAATTGTTTGTAATATATATATATAGGTTTTATCGACTATAAAATGTAAAAGCTTTAATTAAGAAGTGTCATTGGTGCCAGATGAGTATCTATCGCATTCTATTATTATCAAATGTTTGACTTGTAAGACTATATCCATGAGAAGTTTGTTTTGTGTATCCATATTTTAATATAGTACACTTTGTTTTTTCATAAATTTATCAAGATTTTGGATTTTAATAAATTTTGTTATTTGAATGGAGTTAGGTCTCATCTGCGATGGAACTTGTAGTAGACTTATGCCACATCAACATCTTGGTAATTCATGTACTAAATCTATTTAGTTATGTTTTATTTAAGGATATTGTTGTTTATACAGGTAAACAAAAGTTTTAACAAAAGTCAACAACTTTTTCTCCTTTGGTAGCTTAAACAAATAAAACTAAGAAAATGATATTGAGATGCATATTGAAGCTAAAATCAAGCAAAATGACCCCCCCCCCCCCCCCCTTTTTTTTTCTTTTTTTGTCATTTTTGTATGTAATGATTGAAAACAAGAGTAACATTAATTATTATTTGAAAACTTTTGAACAAGATCAAAACGAGCTACAAACACAGGAGACATCAGGCTCATCAAAGCTGCAATGCTGGTATGTCTTCACATGACCCCTTTTTTATTAATCTCGATCTAAAATACCGTTTTGCCCTTTTATCTCTACATTACTTTAAATGCATTGACTTTGATTGAAATGTTTTCCATATAGTTTTTCATACGATACCAAATAGACCGGTCAAATGGGTTGGTTAACGGGTCGAAATGGTTTGTCATACTGACTGGGCCTGTAAACGATTCGAACTTTTAGTTAATCGTTCAACGAGAAGTTCGTTTATTTAGTAAGGAAACAAACATGACAAAAAAAACTTATCGTTCATTTAGTTTAATGAACATACATGAACGCATGTCATGTTCATTTACTTATGTTCTTAAACGTTCATTTATATTCTTTCGTTTACATTCATTTATGTTGATTAATTTACTTTGTTTTGTTGGTGCGTTGGTATATTCATTTTAAAACTTATTAGTCCATTACAATTTAGTATGGTTATATATTATTGTTTTGCCTAACAGATTGGTAGGTGTGTTGAACCAACAAATGGTAAAGAAAATTGAAAAATTGCTCGGATTAGTGTGAGGTGGAAACGGGCTAGAAGCAGATTTTTTATGGGCGGGAAAATGCATGTGAATGTGTGCAATGAAAATTTGAAGTTTAAAGTTTGGATCTCTTTTGGATTTTTCCAAGAACATTTTCCAAGTCATTATGGTTCCGCGATAAATGTCTACCACTTCCAACAGTATGCTAATCCGTTATCAAGTGTTCATGGTAACATTTATGATACGCCTAAATTCAAATGAAATTAATTGGGTACTATGAATGAATATATGATGATTATTGATTGTTCCCAGGCACACCCTTTATGGTGAAAACGGGCCTCCCGATAACCCCATGTTGTGCAACGCGCTCAGGTCGCGTTGGTGAACAACAAATCACTTTTAAACTACACCCCGCTTCACACTTGCTTTGAGTTCAGCTATGACGACCATACTCGAGGTTTCACAAAGGGTTGATGTAGATACAAGCAACTGGTAAAACTCGGGTTTGGCTATGTCTACTACTGATAGTTATATTCGCCTTGTAATTATTTTTAGTATGCTTTTAATACGCTCTATTATGTAAAATTTAATGTCAAAATTATAATAAGTGTCATTGTAGTCTTATGTACAATGTTGGTGTGTTAAGGGTACTGTAGTTATTCGTTATACGACGCTTATCACATCTTTAGTGCTTATATAAAAAACGGTTTTTATTTGTAGTTTACGTAGTATTTTGAAATTATAAAATGTGTTTTTTGTATTTTTAAAAACTTTGTACTTTTAGTTTTTTTCACCCACCGCGAGCGTGTTATATTATTAAGCGCGGTTATGGATAACGATGGTAATTTAAAAATTACATGAGGACAAAAAAAGACATTTCATAATTGGGTAGGAAAAGTAATTTGCCAATACTTATATTTGTTCTTTAAGTGTTTGGTGTAGCTTGATGAAACTTCATTTATTTACGAAATTACTCTTAAGTCCTTTGGCTATTGAAGTTAGTGGAAACTCAAAGGTTTACCATTTAGTTAGGGGTTTAACTACTTATTAGTGAGGTTTAGGTAATTATGATTATTATAAGTTGTAAATTGTTTGCAATGATTGAAGTTGAATTTAGCGAGGTGTCTCATATATTAAAACGGAAGCTTGCAAGGAGTTATCATCCAAGCGTAACACATCTAAATTGTTAATTTAATAACTTTGTATTAATAGCAAGCTTAAAACTAAACAATAAGATTCTCATATAGTTTTATCATGTTTTCACATAGAACCAGGAGCTGAACAAAAGTTTAAGGACATTAATGCCTATGAGGTAACATTCTTTGGTGACCATACGAGATGGCAGTTAAAAACGAGTTTGTTTAAGTTTTTTTTATATTTGTAACGGTTCAAATGTGTAAAATCATGAATGTATAGCTTATAATGAAACACCCATAAGTAGGATCGTATAAACAAATTCAACATACACAGACGGAACATGTTAGTGATCCATTTTTTTAATTTCAACATAACAAATGGTCGAGCACAAACGATTAAACAACTACGTTTTTTGGTTCGTGCTCGTTTATGTTCGTTCTTTATAGTATAAATGAATGTTTCATGAACGTAAACGAACAAACACACATGAACGAACATAACAGAGCTAAAAAAACGAATTTTACTTATTATACTCATAATTCGTGATCAATTATTTTAAATAATGTGTCAACCAATTATACTAATAATTTTCACATTATTTGTTATCCATGTAAGTGGAATCGTCACAAAACGGTTTTAATCGTTATACTTATACTTGTCACGTCATTTCCAGTTTTCTCACCCTCAAATGTACTACCTTTTTGACCCGTTATAGTTTGAAGTCTTAAAAAATTTTTATGACAAGATTTTGGTGATCAAAATTTTAAGATCAAACCCATTCCTCCAATCTATACATACATTTGGGACAAAAATTTAGATCAATCGGCACAGATGTTAAATGTGATATCCGTCATATGGGATAACAACTCAAAGGAAATACACAGTGATCCAATTTTCTTTTTCTACCTATTAAATAGCTATCAAGTTTTTACATTTCTAAAGTACTTTCGTAATTACACAAAAGTTTATATAACACTTTGAATTTTTAGATTTTTCGTGTTTTAATCATACCTCACTCGTGATTGATTTGGGTACTTCTATGGGCGGATTGAGTAATGTGTCAAAAAAGTGATTTTTTTAGCAAACCGGGTTAATTATAATTATATATATGTGTGTGTGTGTGTGTGTGTGTGTGTGTGGTGTGTGTAGGTGGAGTTCATTGCAACATTTTTGAAGACCATGAATGAAATTGTAGAACACGAGTAACTTGTCACTCGTAATAACCATTGATTGCGGTAGCTAATTTTAATTTGAAGTTGTACTTAAGATTTTGTTGATATTGTGTTGGTATTCATATAATAACATGGTGCATCATCATGTTGATACCATAATAGTTTATATCCTATAAAGAAAAAATAATTACTATCATCAATCACTTGCTACTAGAATGCGGTGTCTTGAAAAAGATTCTACAAACACACAAAAATCCTGTTCTAACTAATGAAGATGATCAAGTAACTTTTGTGAAAGTAATTTTCCTACTAATGCAAAAAAAATGATTTATTATATGGAAACAAGTTTGAGTTTTTATTTGAAGATTTCGTTTACTCATGTAGACAACACTGGCTGCTGTTGGGAGAAATGCACCCCGGGTTGTAGATCTTGGTCATGTGACACGCATTGCGTATAAAATCACAAAGTTAGGAAATCACGAGAGTTTCATTTAGACACATAATTTATTTATTTGAAGATTGGTTACTTTAACTTTTATTATTTTATTTTTAGTACTTATTTAAAACCTGTTATTATTTTATATAGCAAATGGAATGACTGTCATACTAGAGTTCCATAAGACCGCATCATTGATGAAAAAGTGTATTGGTGGCCTTCTGGGTGAGAAATGATGAAGTTGGGTTTTGACATATTTTAAGTTTTAATCAGTATTCATAATCTGTTTACATGTTTGTTAAAATCACAAAACCCGTAAACCTATTTTATTAACAAATATTTCACAAAACACGATGCATCTAATATATATATATATATATATATATATATATATATATATATATATATATATGGTAAGGATCCTAAGAGAACCCTTTGCAAATTGAGAACTTTGAGAACCATTTTGGACCACTAAAAACACCTTTGAAAAAAATATTTAAAAAAATCATAAAACAAAAAATAACAAAAATTTTAAAAAAGTAAAAAAACCAAAATTCTTATATTTCATTCTAGTTTCATTAAAAAAATAAAAAATAAATAAAAATAATAAAAAAAACATCGTATTATACACATATGTATAATTTTATTTAATCTTTAGTTACGTAACATACACATATGTACAATGTCATTTATCTTAAATTATACACATGTGTATAAAAAATCATGTAAATGTACATATATGTATACATATGTGTATATAATTTGGCTAAACTGAGTTTTTTTTTATGAAACCGGGATGTTAAAATAAGAATTTTGGTTTTTTTACTTTTTTCATTTTTGTGTTTTATTTTATTTTATTTTACAATTTTTTTTTATTTTTGGGTTTTTTGTGGTATAATATATATGTAAATGTACATATATGTATATATTATACATATGTGTATATAATTTGGCTAAACCGAGGTTTTTTTTATGAAACTGGGATGTTAAAATAAGAATTTTGGGTTTTTTACTTTTTTCATTTTTGTGTTTTATTTTATTTTATGATTTTTTTTATTTTTGGGTTTTTTGTGGTCCAAAATGGTTCTCATGGTTCTCAATTTCAAAAAAGTTCTCTCATGATCCTGAACTTACTATTAATGTTGGCTAACGATTATTAGCCCTGCTTGCGGTGCGCACATATGATGTATATATGTGTGAACCCTCGGGTGGGCAAAAGTGAAATTGCACTAATTTTGACGTTATTTTACTAATCTCGTGAAAATAACGTTAAAAGTGACGGACGGTTAATCAGGCATCATGTAGTGACGTTGATAGCTGAAAGATGAGGGTACATGCACCGATCAGCCGGTGTCCCGATGATTAAGTGCTATGTGCCTTATGTCCAAGGCTTGATGCAAAACTACTATCGAGCCGGGGGTCTCACCGGAAGCAGCCTCTCTATCCCTATGGGGTAGAGGTAAGGCTGCCTACATCTTACCCTCCTCAGACCCTACCATAGCTTTGCTATTGGTGGAATATACTGAGTACGATGATGATGATGATACGATAATTTAGTGGGCACCCCCGCACAAAAAATCCAACAAACCATTTGCACATGCGGCGGTGCGCTCGCACTTATAACCCATTACACACCACACCAAAGGCTACAAACCAATACGAAGGGATAACTTGGGTGAACCCGCAGCAACGCGCGGGCGCTTATGCTAGTTATTATTATTATTATTATTATTTTTAGTTTTTTTTACCTATTATTAGGGGTGAGTAGAAAACCTAATTAACCAAAAACACCGAACTGAAAAAACTGAACCAAAGCATTAACCATGGTTACTTTTTTGTTTTTTTGAAAAACCGAATTTTCAGTTTCCGTTCGGTTTTCCATTTATAAAAAACCGAAAAAAACCGAACCGAACCGATTAATGGTGATGAAGATTATGAAGACTAGGATTAAGCTTTGAAGATGAACAATATTGTTTTTGGTTAAGAACTTTGTTGAATTTTAAATTTTATTACTCTAGCAACTTTATATATGTATGGTTCCACGAAACATGCATCTAATTTTGTTTTTTTTGTGTTTAATATAATTGTTGTACTCTAATACACTCTTACAAGCTTAAAATTATCATCTTCATTTTTTAATTTGTTTTGCAATGTCTACACATAATTGAAATAAACCGACTATAGCCGAACTGAACCGAAACCGAACGGTTTGTATATTCAAAAACTGATGACTTTGGTTTCGGTTTTGCCTAAAAACCGAACCAAATCGAACCATGCACAACCCTACCGATTATTATTATTATTATTATTATTATTATTATTATTATTATTATTATTATTATTATTATCCCCTTTTTTGACTCTCGGTCATTTTGGGCCACAGTGGGCCACGGTCTGGACCGTGGGCCACGGTCCAACTAATCAAAAACGACAGTTTACACCGTACCGTGGCATTCTGGAGACGTTGAAGACCACCGTTGGCCACGGTGCGGAGCTGTAAATGCCGAAAATACTTGTTTTTATTCCGTTTTTGGGTGTCTTTTCATCTATCTAACACTTTGGAACGACCTAGTGGCGATTTTTGGGTCTAAGAACAATAGTTTGGTGATTCCAATTGTTGATTTGGTGTTTTTAATTCGTATGAATACTATAATCGAAGGGATGATGAACCGGATCATGCTTTGTAAGGTTTATTTATGAATGTTTGATTGAATGCTTATGCAATTTCTGAGATAATAGTTTGATCTTATTGATTTCATTGTTATGGTGTTTATGAATTGATTGATAGATTGTTAGTTTGTTGAGTTCGTGTTCTAAACCGTCAGTTCTTGGTGCTATAAGCAATCGAGATTAATCGGGAGGGATTCGGGGTTGGATAAACTAATTGATATTTGAGTGATTACCTTGCGTTTCTAATCCAAGTACTTAGTCTTCAATTATCACAATCGTTCGTATAAGCACGAACTATATCTTTATAGTTCATCTTAGATTAAACATTTACTTTAACAGTCATAGAAACCTGAAACCGAGGGAGACATATTTTCTCATATTGTTTAAAACTCGTTAAAGTGTTTTTAGTTCTATTTGTTAATCAAACCAATCAAACAAATCTTTGAAGTTATTTTCTGCATTTAGTTTAATATAGTTAAATTACAAAGCTACTTAGTAACACATTTTCCACAAACTCCCTGTGTTCGATACCCACTTACCGCTATCTAATTAGTTGTATTTGGTTTAAATTTGAGTGAGTCTTCGACCTCACGTCAAATTTTTGGCGCCGTTGCCGGGGAGTAGTGCACAACGTGTGTTAGTGATGTATATAAAAATATACATCTTTTTAGCATCAAATAATCTCTAAAAACTGCAACTTCTATCATATAATATAGTTAAAATAACTACTTATCATGTTAAAATGTATTTTCAGGTGAATCCAAGCCTCAAACGAAGAAACGAATGAAAAGCCAAAGAAAAACCAAAGAAAACAGCAAAACATGGGGCTGTGCTTCAGGAAACATGGGGCTGTGCTTTTGGAAACACGGGGCTGTGCTTTCAGGAAACACGGGGCCATGCTTTTGGAAGCACGGGGCCGTGCTTACTTTTCAGAAACGACAAAAAGAATTAGCACATGTCACTAAAAAGCACGGGGGCGTGCCTCAGGAAGCACGGGGCCGTGCTTACCTTCTAGAAACGACAAAAAGAATTAGCACATGTCACTAAAAAGCACGGGGTCGTGCCTCTCAACCACGGGGCCGTGGTCACCTTTCAGAAAAGACAAAACAAATCTGGCACATGTCATAAAAATGCACGGGGGCGTGCTTCACACTCCAGATTACCTATAAATAGTGGCTCATGTTGCACTCATGTGGTGTGCCTTGAAGAGAGTTCTATCCGGTTTTCACTTATAAAAACACACACTAACACTCACATAGAAGATTTAGTGAAGAGTTTGAAGGCTTGGAGGTCATCACCATCAACCATCATCATCATCCATCATCATCATCATCATTAAGAAGGAAGATTCATCTACATTTGGTTAGATTGTTCCAAGTATAATCATGTATTTGTTATTATCATTCATCTTAATGTTTATCATCACGTTCATTATGAGCTAAACTCCTTTTACCATCTAAAATCTATGAAGAAGCTTTGTTTTACTTGATAATTATATAAAATATGTGGTGTAGTCTAGTAAAGTACATGGTTATATTACAATTATCTTTTGATGAGAAATGTTTCACCATCTTAAATCACTAATTCAAAGTTGGTGGTTGTCAATTCTATTGGCAATCGTTCATGATCGATTCATGTTCTTGAAAGATAGAAATACTTTGATACATTATCGAAACACGGATCCTTATATTGTACTTAGAAATGATGAGATATAAGTTATGATGTATTTCTCTAAGTCTTGGTAATCTGAATGTCACACCCCCCATCTAGGGCCTAGGAGTGTGACCCATAAGTTGGTATCGTGTTTGTAAATAAATCAGAGTTGCGTTATTTTGCAGAAGACTTTATAAAACTTTAAGGATCGAAAGTGTAATATATATATAATCAAAATACGGGAATTATAAAATTCCTGTTTAAAGTTGTTAAAAAGATTACTTGTTTATGTTTTACAAACTACCATGTTAAACTTATACAAAAAGAATCCGAGTCATCGGATATTAGTACTTCGTCATTTCCAAGCTCTAACTTTGTTCACCTGCAAAATGTAATAAAATACGTCAGCAACGAATGCTGGTGAACAAGCTGACGCAAAAATATTTCTTTTACTTTATTACCCCTCGAGACTACGTCTGCCTCGGCCCGATGTGGCTTAGGAATAACAAAGTCAAATAACGCATTATAAATATGAGCCTCTACTCTAGGTCACCTCAGCAAACACCGCAACGTTCGACTTAGTTAAGTACCCGTAAATATACACAACGGTCGTACTCCCTGCAGGAGAGCATCCTACGACCAAGGGTGGTGCGATCATGCCCATACATCGCATAGTACCACCTATGTAAGGATCCAGACATACGTATACCACAGCCTGAGGGCTAGGTTTATACCCTTTATTTACAACGGTTTTAGGAACACATAGTTCCTTGTAAATAATTTCACAAAACAAGTTGACTATTTTAAAATAAGTAAAAGTTTGGGGGCGTATTCACCTTGTCTCTTTAGGATCGGCTTCACTCACCGTCCAAGGGTCTTTCCCTTTCTTTATCTCGCACCTATAGTACGAGTATAAATATTTGTTAGTCGGATACACGATCCGGCTTAAGACCTTTAGTCTTATATCTCAATCCTCGATTGAACCTTTAGTTCAATTCTTATTTACTTGAAAACCTTTAGTTTAAAAGTAAATTATAAACCTTTAGTTTATATTAAAAACCCGACGTTTCTTCTTCTCCAAGAAACGTAATCTTTTTATTTTATTATTTAAGAATACTCTTTATTCATTAAATAATAATTCATAACAAAGAATATTTACATATATACCTACACACATATATACGTATTCAACAATATTCATAATCATATTTCATTCGTTTCTTTGTTATGTTTTCTTTTTCTGTTCTTTTATCGAGGTATCGAGTATATCCTCGACTTAAGGCTTAAGCCTTGAATATAATATTAAATTATATTGAATTCGATATTACGCCTAACCTTAAGTGGCGTATAGAAACTCTAGGGACTCGAGCAGCACTCCAACGCCGCTTGTACTCTTTGGTCGTCAATTGATAACGCCAATCTTCAACTCTCGACAACACGCTTATCGAGATTCAAAGCCATTATAACAACACCTTTTTGATTGAGTGTAGGTGGAGGGTGGTTTAAACTTCAAGGAAACGTTGTACACAAACGAGAGATCGTGGCACGTTTATCGAGGCAAATCGAGGGTCGGGTTTATAAAATTTAGAGAGATGCTAGAGAGAGGTCAGAGAGCTGAGTTGGGATGTGAAAATGAGCAGCCCTTTGGCCGCTATTTATAGACAATATTTTGGTCCACATCGCGGTAAACGATGGGTCCCTGGGCTGACCTATCGCGTACCGCGATATAGGTCAGATGAGTCAGAGCGTAGGTCTGCCACGTGTCGACACGTGGCAGGCACCGCTCCACGTGGCAACAGTTGCCACGTGGTGACACGTGGCAGCAAGTAGTGCCATCGTGTGCCACGTGGCACACGTGTCAAAACATGTCAGAGCCCCATCGCGTATCGCGATGGGTCTCTCAGGTGATCCATCGCGTACCGCGATGGGTTGGAAAATCAGAATTTTCATTTTATACCCTCAACTTTGGAATTTGGCAATTTTAGTCCCTAGATTTTGGGAAGTTGATACTTTGAACTCGAAAGTTTTAAGTTGTTACACCGAAAATGGCTTTGTTTAGGATATCATGCTAGTTAAAGAAATCATATGTTAATGGAATGTGTAATTATAACCTACATAAATCAACCAATGGGAGGTTGTGTGACTAAACTACAACCACCCGAAGTTGTTAGAATTGGTATTTGAGAAATCGAAGTCCGTCCTAATCTTTCTACTTTACGAAACTACCTGCCAACTTAAATTGACATCATTGAGATGGCATGACATTAAGAAATGGTGGACTTTAAAATGCGCATGCTATCTCCTTAGTGCCAAATATGCTCCCTTAAGGTTTAAGGAGCTATCTATCATATATTATTATGACAAGTTTACCACATGTTCAAATATTATTTATCACTGCTAAAATGAAGTGGATTCTTGATCTTAGATGATAACCTTCGCATAATTGAACAACTCGTTTAGAATCTCTTTTCTTGGTCACCTAAATATATATTATATATATATATATATATATATATATATATAAGTATTTATATTTTATAAGAAGTTTGAAGAAAATTAACCCCAAAATGATTAAAACCTCGGATTAAAGTAAAACAACGATTCATTATTAGAAACATTTGTGTCCACGGATCGATACTTGGTTCTTACCAATACTATTCTACATATACGATAGGTACACTTGCCTATTTTGTGTGTGTTTAGTCTTTGTAGAAATCACTTTTATAAATTTAAAACACGATCTTGTGTAAAAGCAACTCATTCCATCCTTTTATATTTTATACCACACACACGCACACATCAAGTTTTTGGCGCCGTTGCCGGGGACACGGTACGTTTCTAAGAACAATCCAAGTTTTTATTTAATCATTGTCTATAATTGTACAAATTTTTAACTTTTATTTTATTTTATCCTTACTTTTTCTAAATATTAAAATATATAATTTTACGGCTAGCCTACTCTTTACCTTTATTTACCTTACCTTTACTTTAGCATTAACTAATTTAGACCCTAGTTTATTTTAAAATAGCTTACCCTAACTCGTAGTTTAACTTAGACTAACCTTTAGTACTAACTTAAACTAACTTTTATTTTAGTGTTTAATTTTGATTTAGTCCCATGTATGTCCTCTACTTTTGAGCCTGAGCTTGTTTCTCCAATTTCTGAACCGGAACGACTCTTTCATCGACGAACTCGTAAACGGACAGCAGAAACCGCCGAAGCAATCAAAGACGAATCAATAGACGCCACCACATCAGGAGAAAATCAAACCGAAGAAATGATGGCGGCCCAGAACAATGAGCCGAACATGAGCCAGTATGCCAAGCCAATTCTCGAAGGTTATGGCAATGGAGTGGCTCCACCCGAAATTACCGAAAATTTCGAAATCAAATCAAGCACCATTCATATGGTGGAAAATTCAGTTCAATTTCATGGTCTACTCGATGAAGACCCTCTTTCTCACATATCTCGATTCCTACGAATCTGCAGAACCTTTAAAATTCAAAACTGTTCAGACGATCAAATCAAGCTTAAACTCTTTCTTTTCTCTCTAAGGGGCCAAGCCCTAGAATGGATAGAATCTATTTCCTCTGGTTCCATCACCACTTGGGACCAGATTGTTGAATAGTTTCTCCTCAAATATTTTCCGCCTGATAAAACTGCCAAATACCGAGCCAGCATTACTGGATTCCGGACCGATGATGATGAATCGTTACACGTAGCATGGGAAAGATACAAAAGTCTTCTAAGAAGATGTCTACATCATGGACTGAGCGTATGGTTACAAGTATAAACTTTCTTTGACGCCTAATCCAGTCAAAACAAACAGGCCATCGACCAGATCGCTGGTGGAGACCTGGGATCCAAATCACCTAACGAAGCATTTGAAGTCCTGGAGAAGGCCGTAAAGAAGAGTTTCGCTTACAACCCACCAAGATCTACACCTACCCATAAAGGAATACATGACGTCGATTCCAATACTCTTGTCACAGCACAGCTTGAAGCCCTTTCTAAAAAATTCAAACCGAGCTATCAAAAACCAGACTCACCTGTGACACTTATGGAGGGAGTCATAATACAAGTGACTATAAACAAGTAATCATGGCCATGGAAGAAGTCGATTTCATCGCTCATCAGAGCAACGCTTTCAGCAACAACTACAATCCAGGATGGAGAAACCACCCGAATTTCAGCTGGAAATACGGAGGTAACACTTAAACCCTACCCGGATTCGAAAAGAGACCGATGAATCATTCCTTCCAGCCTGAACCACAATTTCAAGATCAAAGTTCCAGTAGCCATCAACATCCGAGCTACTCAAAGATCGAAGAGATGTTAATCCAACTCATAACCAAAACAAATGAAGCAGAGAAGAAGGCCGACTCAGCCGACCTCAAAAGTCAACAAGCATCATTGCGGTATCTAGAAACTCAGATCGGACAAATTGCCCGACAATTGTCAGAAAGACCACCTGACGCTCTTCCAGGCAACACTATAACAAACCCAAATACAGCAACCAACGCTGTTACATTAAGAAGTAGCACAACCACTGTTGCCTCACCAACTTCAGAACCAGTTATGAAAGGAATCCCCTGATAAAACGCAGGAAAGACTGATCCCAACAGGCACCGTACAACCTAAGGAGTCAGTCCGAACTTATATTCCACCTATTCCATACCCTGGACGGCTGAAGCAGGAACGATTGGAAGCTCAGTACGGGAAGTTTCTAGAACTCTTTAAGCAACTCCATATCAACATCCCTTTTGTCGAGGCTATTGCTCAGATGCCAAAATATGCAAAGTTTCTCAAAGAAATGCTGACCAACAAAAGGAAGCTGGAGGAGCTCTCGCATGTCACCTTGAGTAAAGAATGCTCAGCTGTCCTTCAAAGCAAGATGCCGCCAAAAATGACCAATCCAGGGAGTTTTACTATCCCTTGTCTCATAGGAAATTTGTCTGTTAGCAATGCCTTGGCTGACCTAGGAGCTACTATTAATTTAATGTCTTATGCAGTTTTTGCAAAACTAGGGATAGGAGAACCAAAGCCCATATGCATGAGCATTCAGTTAGCTGACCGATTCGTTAAATATCCTCGGGGCATTGTTGAAAACATGCTTGTCAAAATTAACAAGTTTGTTTTCCCAGTAGATTTTGTGATTCTAGACATGGAAGAAGACAAAAGTGTACCTCTTATTTTAGGAAGACCCTTTTTAGCCACCGCAAAGGCTATTATTGATGTTTGCACCGGCAAACTCACTCTCAGGGTCAATGACGAGACAATCACTTTTGACATAGGAAAATCTATGCAATATACGCAACAACACGATGACACATTATACTGTGTCGACATCATCGATTATATCGTGAGTTGCTATGTGCGAGATTCCTCCATCACTAACCAACTCAAAACACAAATCTTAGACAAAACCATCACCATACCTATTTTAGAAAACAAAAATCTCAATGATGACTATCACGATGCATCGGAAGTAGTATGTGAGATCACCGAATGTAATGAAAAATCAAAACCATCAATTGAAGAACCACCAACCTTAGAGTTAAAAGAACTACCAAACCATCTTGAATACGCCTTTCTAGAAAAAGATTCTCAACTCCCAGTAATTATTTCATATCACCTTTCTAAAGAAGAGAAAGACAAACTTCTTAAGGTTCTCAAAAACCTTAAGAAGGCCATCGCATTGAAGATCATGGATATCAAGGGCATCAGTCCCTCCTTTTGTACTCATAAAATTCTCATGGAGGAAGAATACAAACCTGTGGTCCAACATCAAAGACGTCTCAATCCCAACATGCAAGATGTGGTGAAGAAGGAAGTAATCAAACTGCTGGATGCCGGATTAATCTACCCAATCTCAGATTCACCTTGGGTAAGTCTCGTTCAAGTAGTACCCAAAAAGGGAGGAATGACGGTCGTAATGAATGAGAAGGATGAGCTAATACCGATGAGAACCATCACAGGCTGGCGAGTTTGCAATGACTACCAGAGCTTAATGACGCCACAAGAAAAGATCATTTTCCACTTCCTTTCATCGATCAAATGCTTGAACGATTACTGGAAAAATGTTCTACTGTTTTCTTGACGGATTTTCCGGATACTCTCAAATTCCCGTCGCTCCTGAAGATCAGGAGAAAACCACCTTTACATGTATGTATGGAACCTTCGCTTATCGAAGAATGCCATTTGGATTATGTAATGCTCCAGCCACCTTCCAACGTTGTATGATGGCCATCTTTCATGAAATGATCGAAAACTCTATGGAAGTATTCATGAACGACTTCTCAGTCTTTGGAGACTCCTTCGATCATTGTCTGAAAAACCTAGACAAAATGTTGACTAGGTGTGAAGAAGTGAATTTAGTACTCAACTGGGAAAAATGCCACTTCATGGTCAAAGAAGGTATCGTTCTAGGTCATAAAATATCCCAAGCAGGACTAGAAGTTGATAGGGCCAAATTAGAAACCATATCCAAACTTCCACCACCAACTTCAGTCAGAGCCATTAGAAGTTTTCTAGGTCACACAGGGTTCTACCGCCGTTTCATAAAAGACTTTTCCAAAATTTCTAGACCTATGACCAAACTTCTGGAGAAAGACGCACCCTTTGTATTCTCTGAAGAATGTGTTGAATCGTTCAACATATTAAAAGACAAACTTGTCAATGCACCAATCATGACTACACCCGATTGGACCCTTCCATTCGAAATCATGTGCGATGCAAGCAACTTTGCAGTTGGAGCCGTACTCAGGCAACACAAAGAAAAACATTTTCACCCAATTTACTATGCTAGTAAAACTCTTAATGATGCACAAGAAAATTACACCACAATAGAAAAAGAGTTACTAGCAGTAGTCTTTGCCTTTGAGAAATTTAGATCATACCTCGTTCTTTCCAAAACCATAGTTTACACCGACCATGCCGTCATACGTTACCTCTTCAACAAGCAAGATGCCAAACTTAGACTTATCTGATGGATCCTACTACTCCAAGAATTCGATATAGAAGTCAAGGACAAGAGAGGAGCAGAGAATGTAGCCGCAGACCATCTCTCGCGCTTAAAATGCCCAGCTTTAGAGGAACATCATAAAGAAATTATCGATGATAATTTTCCACACGAAGTTCTCATGCATATCCAAGTAGTCATGCAGGAAAAGGATGAATGTCCTTGGTTTGCCGACTTCGCAAACTATCTGGCTTGTAGAATTCTAATAAAAGGGCTAACTCATTAACAACGGAAGAAATTCTTCTCCGACCTTAAGTTCTACTTCTGGGAAGATCCATACTTGTTTAGGATAGGGGCCGATCAGGTTATTCGTAGGTGTGTATCAGGAAAGGAAGCCTTAGATATTCTCAAACATTGTCATGAAGGACCAACTGGTGGACACCATAGTACCGCCACTACGGTCAGAAAAGTGTTTGATGCAGGATTTTTCTGACCCACCATATACAAACACACACATGCTTTGATCCAAGCATGCGATGCTTGTTAAAGAGCCGGAAACATCTCAGCCAAGAATGAGATGGCTCAAAAATGCATTCAATTTTGTGAGGTCTTTGATGTATGGGGAATAGATTTCATGGGCCCTTTTCCTAACTCATCCGGAAATAAGTACATCCTAGTAGCAGTCGACTACGTGTCTAAATGGGTAAAAGCTCAAGCTCTTCCCACTAATGATGCTCGGGTTGTAGTAAGATTTCTGAAAAGGTTATTTTCATGATTCGGTACTCCGAAAGCCCTAATTAGCGACAGAGGTACCCACTTCTGTAACGCTCTGATGGACAAAGTCTTAGCACGATATTGGGTTCACCACCGACTGGCAATACTGTATCACCCTCAGACTAGTGGGCAAGTAGAGGTCTCGAATCGAGGAATTAAAAGGATTTTAGAAAGAACTATAGGAATGAATCGCAAGAATTGGGCAGAAAAATTAGATGACACTTTATGGGCCCTCAGGACGGCTTACAAAACCCCCGTAGGAACAACACCATTCAAACTTGTTTATAGGAAGGCATGTCATCTACCCGTAGAACTAAAACACAAAGCGTATTAGGCTCTGAGAGCAGTGAATTTTGATCTAATGTCCGCCAGTAAAAACCGAGAAGAACAAATTCACGAGCTTGAAGAACTAATAGCACTGGCATATGAAAATTCCTGGTCTTACAAAGAAAAGACTAAACGTTTACACGACGCCCATTTAAAAGGAAACAAAAATTTTCAAGTTGGCGATCGTGTACTGTTATATAACACACGTTTGCGTCTTTTCCCAGGAAAATTGAAATCTCGTTGGACAGGTCCACACATAGTTGAATCAGTTTTTGACTATGGGACAGTCGAGATCTCAAACTCTGAAGGCCAGAAGTTCAAAGTTAATGGACATCGATTAAAACCATACATCGATGGACCATTCGAGACCGTCTCAGAGGTGCTAATCCTCCACCCAGATCAATGAACATGTTGGAAGTAGGGTCCAACCAAGACCCTGATTAAACTAGGCATTGAAAATAGGTTAAAATAAAAATATATAATAAATAATAATAATAATAATAATAATAATAATAATAACAATAATAATAATAATAATAATAATTTTCAGTATTATTATGCTTTGGATGTTAGTTGGTTGTGTACAGTCTTTTTTTTATGATTTAGGTACACTACAGGAAAACGGACGAAAAATAGGGGACGCTCTGTCAAAATTTTGTTGGCCCGTAGGGAAGTTTCTTTCCATTTTACCCTCCATACTTCATATGAATCTTATTATTAATCTTTTTATGAATCTTTTCACATTGAGGACAATGTGAGATTCAAGTGTGGGGAGGAGAATTACTTGACCAATTGCTTGCTCAACTAATTATATGATTCTCTAATAACAAAATTTTTTGTAGCAAATAAAGACTATTTTATAACAAAACCAAAAGAAAATCCAAGAGAAGTTTTTGCAAATAACCAACTAGAAATCTACTATAACCAAAAAAGTGAAAAAATAAAAAGAAGTTTTGTAATAATAAGAACAAATTTATGCAAAGTATGACGTTTATACCCAATCCCTCCGTTACTGGGAGATAAACTCCATGCCATATAAATATTTTTTCGGAAGCATTGAGTGAGTCATATGTTTCGTGTGATTTAGAACTTGTCGCAATTATTCATTTCAAGACCACACGAAGCGTTGTATAAGGAAGAAGGTAATACTGTTACAATCCCCTCAAACCATTCTCCAAATTACAAATCCCAAAAATCCTAACCCAAAACCTTACCACTCTATCCCTCTCACCGGTAAAATACAACACTGGTCTTTTACCAGCAGACCCTAAAAAACTGGAAATGCATTCTTTCAATTTCAATTCCTTTTGTTGCATACATTACGCAAAAACCTAGGTTACCTCCAGAAGTTAGGGAGAAAATCTTTCTCTTTAGCAATGAGGTGAAGAAAAAGTGGCGCCAAGACGAACAAAGGCCACTATTTTGTGGAGTTTCCAAAAGCGTAATGAAATGAAGAGCAAAAATATATGAACGACGCTTAGGATACGGAAACTGATCCCACGAAGAAAGATGTTGAAAAAGTCAAGCTCAGTCTCACATAAATATACCGAACTAATGAGGGTGGGAGCTATTAGGCTCAAAGCTGAACGATCCATTAGAGTTGGGAGTTATGTTCAGAGCAGGATTGAGGAAGAACTGATCCACATACTTAACAAAACTGGTCTTGACGATCTGACCTTAAAAGAGTCACTAGTTAAGTATATATATATATATATATATATATATATTATTAGCAATCGGGAGAAAGGAGTTAACCGTTGAAGACATATCTTAAGATCCCCGACAATAAGCAGAAGTTGTATTTACCATCCTCATTAACCCAAACCCTTGAACCACCACAAAATACCAAATTCCTACTCAAAACCAACCCATATTACCTTCTAATCTATGCAACCCTTCACAAAGGTGGAGATTTGAAATTGCTACAAGCTTATTTTTCACAGGTTGCATTTTGACTAAGAGTGTTCACATACATACATCACATGTATGATCAGATATAAAATCGAGTGTGAGTGAACATTGTGAGAACGTGACGTTTTGCATAAACGGAAACTCATAAAAACAAAATCACCTTTTTATATATCACTACATATATTCCTATGATTTAAGGTTGGTTATTTTGTTCCCATTTTCTTGGAACTCTTTTGGGGATGTTTAAGCCATGGTCCTAACTTGCTATTTTTAGAGAATATTTATAAGTAGCTTGCTTGAGGACAAGCAAGGTTCAAGTGTGGGGACGTTTGATGTATATAAATATATACATCTTTTTAGCATTAAATAATCTCTAAAAACTGCAACTTCTATCGTATAATATAGTTAAAATAACTACTTATCATGTTAAAATGTATTTTCAGGTGAATCCAAGCCTCAAACGAAGAAACGAATGAAAAGCCAAAGAAAAACCAAAGAAAACAGCAAAACATGGGGCTGTGCTTCAGGAAACATGAGGCTGTGCTTTTGGAAACACTGGTTTGTGCTTTCAGGAAACACGGGGGCCTGCTTACCTTTCAGAAACGATAAAAAGAATTAGCACATGTAACTAAAAAGCACGGGGGCGTGCCTCAGGAAGCACGGGGCCGTGCTTACCTTCCAGAAACGACAAAAAGAATTAGCACATGTCACTAAAAAGCACGGGGCCATGCCTCTCAACCACGGGGCCGTGGTCACCTTTCAGAAAAGACAAAACAAATCTGGCACATGTCATAAAAATTCACGGGGGCATGCCCACTAAGCATGGGGTCGTGCTTCACACTCCAGATTGCCTATAAATAGTGGCTCATGTTGCACTCATGTGGTGTGCCTTGAAGAGAGTTATATCCGGTTTTCACTTATAAAAACACACACTAACACTCACATAGAAGATTTAGTGAAGAGTTTGAAGGCTTGGAGGTCATCACCATCAACCATCATCATCATTGTGACATCTGCCCGATCCGACCCGACCCAGGTACCCGTTTCCCTTACCCGATCTCTTTCTTTTATGATTTAATATTTATTTATACTTATATTTTACTTTTACTAATAATAATATATACTTTTCCTTCCCGCCTCTTTCTCTCTCTTTCTTTCCGCCGTCCCGTCCCTCTCCTTCTCTCTTTCCGCCTTCTTTTCCCTCTTGTCGCCGTTCCACCCTTAAGCCTTGTTTCCCTCTTTTTCTTCTCTTTGCTTGTCCTTTGTTCCTTCCCGCCTAAGGTTGTCTGCGCAGCTCCACGCGCCAGACCCCTTACAAGGAATCCTGCGTGAAGACCACCTGTTTCAGCGATACGCGAGACGAACTCTTCTCGCAGCGCGCTAAGAATTTTAATTCTTCTCGCAGCGCGCTAAGAACGGTAGTTCTTCCCGCGACGCGCTAAGGATTTGTAGTTCTTCTCGCAGCACGCTAAGAATCGTAGTTCATCCCTCGACGCGCGAAGAATTATAGTTCTTCCCGCGGCGCGCTAGGAATTTTAGTTCCTCCCGCGGCGCGCTAAGAAATGTAATTCTTCCCGCGGCGCGCTTAGAAATATAGTTCTTTCCGCGACGCGTTAAGGTTAGTTCTGTCTGCCTTCGCGCTCGCGCTCTCTTGACCTTTTGTGTCAGCCTTCTCGCGCTAAACCCTTTGAGTTTTCTTCTGTTGAATCTAGCCATTTGCTTTTGTGTTGTCTTATCTTTTGAGCTGTTGACCTAATCTGCTTTATGTCTGAAAAGTTACTTTCGGCGCAGCATGCGCACCAACCCCATTGGTTGACAGATAAAGTGACTGACATAATCTTTTGAGAATCTGCTTTTGCCATGCTTGACCAGTACCTTTTTCTGAACCGCCCATGCCTTTTTACTGTTCCCTGACAGCTTTATCCTGCCTCTGCAGCTGCCATATCTTTTGATATCTTTTGCTTTTGGAATCTTTTACTTTTTGAGATCTTTTCCCCTTTTTCTAGGGATTGTGTTCCCTAGGGTTTCTCTATAAATAATAGTATTATTTTCCTAACACTACACACACAAAACACTTAATCTCTCCTGTCCTCCTCCTTGCTCTCTCTGCCCGCCTCCCTCTCTGCCTCCGTCTTCCTCCCTGTTCTGCCCTGTTTTCCGGTAATATATTATATATAATAACTTACTTATTAATTATGCTAACTTGTAATCAAGACTTAAAACAAATCATTAAAACAATAATCTTATTTATAGGTTAACTTGTGCTTGTTTAAAGTTGGTTCTTGCTTTATCTTACACCGCATCTTTATCAAGTGAGTAATCTCGTACCTAATCCCTTTTTGCTTTTAATGTTTTGGGATGTTCATGTGTTCATACAAACTTAGAGTCTTAAACTTGTTTATGAACTTTAGTCGCGCAGTATCCCATGTGTTGAGGACGTAGACTTGGCTGTTTATTTGTATGTGTGGATCATTAACCGTCTTGTCGGTCTATTCCGCAGTTTTCATGGTACCATTAGATGAACACGGGAGAACTATCGTTTATGATTTTCTCTTTTGTTTACACATGCACAGTTTGTCTTGTTTGTGAGCTCAATTGTGAGCACTGGCAGTCTTATGAATCTTAGAGTTGGTCCCGATCAGATTACACCCTTGTTGAAAACCAGACATACACATGTTGCGCGCAGATTTATTGTTATCTATGTATTGTATTAAACTTGATTTCTCACCAACACGCAAGTGTTTGACGTTTTATTTTAACACATGTTCAGGTTTGCAGTAGCTGTTTTGGAGCTTGTGGACACGTAGGAAGTTTTCTTTATTTTTGACCTAGATTAAAATGTATCAAGACAAGTTATTGCTGTTCGAATATTATGATTTATAATATATTGATTTATGATGATTTATGTTATCTTATTTTTGCTTTGCGCGTGCGCGAATGAATGTATTTATTAAATATTGACACCCAATAGTGTCACGAGTAATGAAACAATATGTGGCGCCCCGATGTATAATCCGCCTTTGGTCGGGGTGTTACAGATTGGTATCAGAGCTCGTTGACTTTAGGATAGGTGGTTAGACGTAACGGCCTAGAATACCTAAGAGTCCCTTCTCGCGCATGAGAGAAATCTCATGTTTGCGCGCTTATTGTTAATTACTCGTTGTTTATAAATATGCTCGCGCTTGCGCAGTATATGATTTTATGTTTTATTTCGCGATATTTCGATTTTTGTTGAATTTCGATTTTTATTGATTTTACTTACATATTCGTTTGTTGGGATTGAAAATCCGAAAAGTCATGGTGATACATGAATAGTTGATTTTCAATTTCCATTTACGATTATGTTCTGAGGTTGGAGACTTGAAAAGTCATGGTGATACATGAATTGTCAACCTCCAATACTCATTTTCTTGTATATTTTATATTTTAGATTGAAAAGTCATGGTGATACATGAATAGTTGATTTTCAATTTCCATTTACGATTATGTTCTGAGGTTGGAGACTTGAAAAGTCATGGTGATACATGAATTGTCAACCTCCAATACTCATTTTCTTGTATATTTTATATTTTAGATTGAAAAGTCATGGTGATACATGAATCGTCAATCTCCAATACTCGTTTGCCCGTATATTTTAAATTGGGAATTCGGAAAGTCATGGTGATGCATGAATTGTCGATTCTCGATTCGAATTTGTTACCTTTATTAAGTCTGCATTAAAGTCATTTATTTTACTTTAACTTTTGACAGTAACTGACTCCGTGAAACCAAGCTTTTCGAGGTTATACTTTGCGCTAAAACCAAGATATTAACTAAAATTAAAATTTTTATAGAATGCCTCCGCTATCTCGCCGATTTCAGAGAAGAGAAGCCTCGCGCATGCGTAGACAGCAACGTTCCCAGGAAATGGCCGCCGCGATAGCCCAAGCCTTGAGCCAAAACAATACCTCCAGTTATAACATTAAGTCCTTTAACGCGGGTAACCCTCCAAAGTTCACAGGTCTTGAAGGAGCCACCGTGATGCTCCAGTGGCTAGAGAAAATAGAAAACACTTTCCTCCACACCCAATGCCCCTCAGACAGACGAACCCTATATGCTTCCAGTGTCCTGGAATCTAGAGCGCTTACATGGTGGAATGGAGTAGCTCATGCGCGTGGCGCAGAAACTGCTTCCAGCATGCTCTGGGAGGAATTTAAGGATCTCTTGACGCGAGAATTCTGCCCTCCCAACGAAGTTAAACGCTTGGAGGAAGAATTTTGGAATCTTAAGCAATACAGCGGTGAAGCGCGCGAGTACGCGACGCGCTTCCATGAACTAAGTTTGCTTGTCCCTCACCTTGTTACCCCTTCCCGCCGAGCCATAGAGAAATTCCTTGGGGGTCTCCCCATGGAAATTCAAGATTCTGTATGGGCCAGAAACCCAGTTACCCTCTCTGACGCCATCGAGTTGGCCGCTGTGCTCAGCGACAACCATGTCAGAGCAGGAACCCTGTTCCTGCGGGGAACTGAGAAGACCAAACCCACCAAGACTGCCCCTGAACCAACAGAAACCAAGCCAGAACCCTCAAACCGTAACAACCTCAAGCGCAGGCGCAAAGCCTATGCGCTTACCAACCCGCCCATTGTCCAGCAACCCATCTACCAACCCCCAGTTTACGCGCCTAACCCTCTGTCAGCCTACCCAACTCCCCCTGTAGTTCACAACTATGCCTTAACCAATCCAGCACTCCCTGCCCCGCCAACTAAGAAACCTTATACAGGAAACCATCCCTTTTGCCCAACCTGTTGATTTCACCACCCAACCCAAACCCCGTGTCGACTTTGTACCCGATGTGGCCGTACTGGTCACCTTGCAGAAAACTGTAGAGTCCTTCTCGCCAATCCAATTGCGCCAACACCACCAGTCTACCCGCAGAACCCACAACCAACCTACCAAAACCCACGACCCAGATCGTGCTTTAACTGCGGTGATCCCAGTCATTTCCGGAACGCGTGCCCGACACTACAAGTGCAAATCACACAAGCGAATCCGGTGAACCAGATTTCGAACCAAGTGACGCGTGGACGAGCTTTTAACATAACCGCGCACCAAGCGCAAGCGAATAATGACGTAGTTAATGGTACATTTTTGCTTAACGGATTTTATGCTTCTGTACTTTTTGATACTGGCGCCGATCGAAGTTTTATCTCTCGCGCCTTCGAGCAGAAGCTTGCGCGACCGCGCGATAACTTAAAAGAAGATTTTTCAGTTGAATTGGCTAATGGCGAAACTGTTTTAATTAACTCAGTGATTAAAGATTGTACGCTTAACCTTAACGAAAACGATTTTCTAATCGACCTCTCCCTATGCCTCTTGGAAGCTTTGATGTTATCATTGGTATGGACTGGCTTACGCATAATCGCGCCGAAGTTATTTGCGCCAAGAAGATGATTCGCATACCTCGAGAAAATGGTGATCTTCATATCTACGGCGAAAAACCCTCCCGCGGTCTTAAGCTTATGTCTTGCGCCGAAGCCCAAAGGCTTATGCGGAAGAAGTGTGTTGCATTCTTAGCCCATGTGGTCAAACCTGCTGAAGAGAAGAAGCTTCGCGATATCCCTGTTGTGCGTGATTTCCCTGAAGTTTTTCCTGATGATCTTCCTGGTATCCCTCCCGCTCGTGAGGTCGAGTTCCGTATTGATCTTGTCCCTGGTGCTTCCCCCGTAGCTAAATCTCCTTACCGTCTTGCACCCGCTGAGATGCAAGAATTGGCCAGCCAACTTCAAGAGTTGACTGCTAAAGGATTCATTCGCCCTAGCTCTTCGCCCTGGGGTGCTCCGGTGTTGTTCGTTAAAAAGAAAGATGGATCGTTTCGCATGTGTATTGATTACCGCGAGTTGAACAAACTCACCATTAAAAACCGGTATCCTTTACCGCGTATTGACGACCTCTTTGATCAACTCCAAGGTGCCTCTTGTTTTTCCAAGATCGATCTCCGCTCTGGTTATCACCAGTTGCGCATCCGCGATGAAGATGTTCCGAAGACTGCTTTTCGAACTCGTTATGGCCATTTTGAGTTCTTGGTCATGTCCTTCGGTTTAACCAACGCACCCGCCGTTTTCATGGATCTAATGAATCGGGTGTGTAGGCCTTTCTTGGACCGTTTTGTGATTGTGTTTATCGATGATGTTCTGGTGTATTCTAAGACCAAGGCCGAGCACGAGCAACATCTCCGATTGGTATTGCAAAAGCTTAGAGTTGAGCAACTCTATGCTAAGCTTTCCAAGTGTGAATTTTGGTCGGATGAAGTACAGTTTCTTGGTCATGTTGTAAACAAGATGGGTATTCATGTCTACCCATCCAAGATTGAAGCAATCAAGAACTGGATTACGCCATCTACTCCTACCGAGATCCGTTCCTTTCTGGGCTTAGCTGGTTATTACCGGCGCTTCATTTCGAACTTCTCGAAGATCGCTTTGCCTTTAACAGCTCTAACGCACAAAGGTAAACCGTATATTTGGGGCTCGAAGCAAGAAGAAGCCTTTCTAACGCTCAAGCGTCTGTTGTGTGAAGCTCCTGTTCTTGCGGGTAATGATGATTTTGTCGTGTACTGCGATGCCTCCAACCAAGGTCTCGGTTGTGTTCTTATGCAACGAGGCAAGGTTATCGCTTACGCTTCAAGGCAACTCAAGGTTCATGAAAAGAATTATACAACTCACGATCTCGAACTTGGTGCAGTGGTATTTGCCTTGAAGATCTGGAGACACTACCTTTATGGTACTAAGTGTATCCTTTACACTGACCATAAAAGCCTTCAGCATATCTTTGATCAGAAGGAACTCAACATGAGGCAACGCCGATGGAACGAACTCATCAGCGATTACGATTGTGAGATCCGGTATCATCCTGGTAAGGCTAATGTGGTAGCCGATGCGCTCAGCCGAAAACCCTGCCAGCTTAACTGTATCTTGCCGCGCACCCAGCTTCACTTCGCGCCGATTCAAAGCAACCTTGAATCGCGTATTCGTGACGCGCAGCGCGCATCCATCAGTAATGGTAACCTTCGCGCCGAGTTAGCGTGTGGCGCGGAAGCGCATTTTGTGCCTAATCTGAGTGGAATTCTCTGCTATCTCAATCGCATCTGGATTCCCTTTGATGAGAATCTTCGCGCTGATATCCTGAGTGAAGCACACAAATCTCGGTATTCTATTCATCCTGGCGCTGATAAGATGTACAAGGATTTGCGCATTACTTATTGGTGGCCCGGTATGAAGAAGGATATTGCTGTGTTCGTAGCTAGATGCCTGACTTGTTCTAAAGTAAAAGCTGAACACCAACGCCCATCTGGTTTGCTCGAACAACCAGAAATTCCTACGTGGAAATGGGAATGTGTAGCAATGGACTTTATTACCAAGTTACCTTTGACAGCAAGTAAACATGATAGCATTTGGGTAGTAGTGGATCGTTTGACTAAGTCTGCTCACTTTCTGCCCATTCGTGAAAACTACCGTGTTGAGCAACTCGCGCAGCTTTATGTCAAGGAAATTGTCTGCCGTCATGGTACTCCTTTGAGCATCATATCCGATCGCGATGGCCGTTTTATATCTCGCTTTTGGAAATCTCTCCAATCTGCACTAGGAACTCGCTTGGACATGAGTACGGCATATCATCCTCAGACCGACGGACAGTCTGAGCGAACTATTCAAACTCTTGAGGATATGCTCCGATCTTGTGTTCTTGATTTTGGAGGTAGTTGGGATTCACACCTGCCTTTGATCGAGTTCTCTTATAATAACAGCTATCATTCCAGTATTGGTATGGCCCCATTTGAAGCACTTTACGGTCGTAAGTGCCGCTCCCCGATTTGTTGGAGCGAAGTGGGTGAAACTCAAATCACAGGACCCGAACTTGTTCAAGAGACAACCGATAAAATCGCCAAGATCCGTGATCATCTGCTGACTGCCAGAAGCCGACAGAAAAGTTACGCAGATCATAGGCGAAAGCCTCTCGAATTTCAAGTTGGTGATCTTGTTCTCCTCAAAGTGTCGCCTTGGAAAGGTGTTGTCCGCTTTGGGAAGAAGGGTAAGCTTGCTCCTCGTTATGTTGGTCCATTCAAGATTCTCGCGCGAGTGGGAAAAGTTGCTTACAGACTTGACCTGCCGCCCGCGCTCAGTAATGTGCATCCAACGTTCCATGTATCCAATCTCAAGAAGTGTTTAGCTAACGAGAACCTTCACATCCCACTTGATGAAGTTCAAGTTGATGAATCTATGCATTTCGTTGAGAAGCCTGTTGAGATTATGGATCGCGAGGTTAAGCAAACCAAGCGCAGTCGTATCCCTATCGTGAAAGTTCGCTGGGAGTCCAAGCGCGGAGCCGAGTTTACATGGGAAAGGGAAGATCAAATGAAGATCAAGTACCCGCACCTGTTCTCTGCGCAACCTACTTCGAGATAAATTTCGGGACGAAATTTCTTAAAGTAGGGGAGACTGTGACATCTGCCCGATCCGACCCGACCCAGGTACCCGTTTCCCTTACCCGATCTCTTTCTTTTATGATTTAATATTTATTTATACTTATATTTTACTTTTACTAATAATAATATATACTTTTCCTTCCCGCCTCTTTCTCTCTCTTTCTTTCCGCCGTCCCGTCCCTCTCCTTCTCTCTTTCCGCCTTCTTTTCCCTCTTGTCGCTGTTCCGCCCTTAAGCCTTGTTTCCCTCTTTTTCTTCTCTTTGCTTGTCCTTTGTTCCTTCCCGCCTAAGGTTGTCTGCGCAGCTCCACGCGCCAGACCCCTTACAAGGAATCCTGCGTGAAGACCACCTGTTTCAGCGATACGCGAGACGAACTCTTCTCGCAGCGCGCTAAGAATTTTAATTCTTCTCGCAGCGCGCTAAGAACGGTAGTTCTTCCCGCGACGCGCTAAGGATTTGTAGTTCTTCTCGCAGCACGCTAAGAATCGTAGTTCATCCCTCGACGCGCGAAGAATTATAGTTCTTCCCGCGGCGCGCTAGGAATTTTAGTTCCTCCCGCGGCGCGCTAAGAAATGTAATTCTTCCCGCGGCGCGCTTAGAAATATAGTTCTTTCCGCGACGCGTTAAGGTTAGTTCTGTCTGCCTTCGCGCTCGCGCTCTCTTGACCTTTTGTGTCAGCCTTCTCGCGCTAAACCCTTTGAGTTTTCTTCTGTTGAATCTAGCCATTTGCTTTTGTGTTGTCTTATCTTTTGAGCTGTTGACCTAATCTGCTTTATGTCTGAAAAGTTACTTTCGGCGCAGCATGCGCACCAACCCCATTGGTTGACAGATAAAGTGACTGACATAATCTTTTGAGAATCTGCTTTTGCCATGCTTGACCAGTACCTTTTTCTGAACCGCCCATGCCTTTTTACTGTTCCCTGACAGCTTTATCCTGCCTCTGCAGCTGCCATATCTTTTGATATCTTTTGCTTTTGGAATCTTTTACTTTTTGAGATCTTTTCCCCTTTTTCTAGGGATTGTGTTCCCTAGGGTTTCTCTATAAATAATAGTATTATTTTCCTAACACTACACACACAAAACACTTAATCTCTCCTGTCCTCCTCCTTGCTCTCTCTGCCGCCTCCCTCTCTGCCTCCGTCTTCCTCCCTGTTCTGCCCTGTTTTCCGGTAATATATTATATATAATAACTTACTTATTAATTATGCTAACTTGTAATCAAGACTTAAAACAAATCATTAAAACAATAATCTTATTTATAGGTTAACTTGTGCTTGTTTAAAGTTGGTTCTTGCTTTATCTTACACCGCATCTTTATCAAGTGAGTAATCTCGTACCTAATCCCTTTTTGCTTTTAATGTTTTGGGATGTTCATGTGTTCATACAAACTTAGAGTCTTAAACTTGTTTATGAACTTTAGTCGCGCAGTATCCCATGTGTTGAGGACGTAGACTTGGCTGTTTATTTGTATGTGTGGATCATTAACCGTCTTGTCGGTCTATTCCGCAGTTTTCATGGTACCATTAGATGAACACGGGAGAACTATCGTTTATGATTTTCTCTTTTGTTTACACATGCACAGTTTGTCTTGTTTGTGAGCTCAATTGTGAGCACTGGCAGTCTTATGAATCTTAGAGTTGGTCCCGATCAGATTACACCCTTGTTGAAAACCAGACATACACATGTTGCGCGCAGATTTATTGTTATCTATGTATTGTATTAAACTTGATTTCTCACCAACACGCAAGTGTTTGACGTTTTATTTTAACACATGTTCAGGTTTGCAGTAGCTGTTTTGGAGCTTGTGGACACGTAGGAAGTTTTCTTTATTTTTGACCTAGATTAAAATGTATCAAGACAAGTTATTGCTGTTCAAATATTATGATTTATAATATATTGATTTATGATGATTTATGTTATCTTATTTTTGCTTTGCGCGTGCGCGAATGAATGTATTTATTAAATATTGACACCCAATAGTGTCACGAGTAATGAAACAATATGTGGCGCCCCGATGTATAATCCGCCTTTGGTCGGGGTGTTACAATCATCATTAAGAAGGAAGATTCATCTACATTTGGTTAGATTGTTCCAAGTTTAATCATGTATTTATTATTATCATTCATCTTAATGTTTATCATCACGCTCATTATGAGCTAAACTCCTTTTACCATCTAAAATCTATGAAGAAGCTTTGTTTTACTTGATAATTATATAAAATATGTGGTGTAGTCTAGTAAAGTACATGGTTATATTACAATTATCTTTTGATGAGAAATGTTTCACCATCTTAAATCACTAATTCAAAGTTGGTGGTTGTCAATTCTATTGGAAATCATTCATGATCGATTCATGTTCTTGAAGAGAGAAATACTTTGATACATTATCGAAACACGGATCCTTATATTGTACTTAGAAATGATGAGATATAAGTTATGATGTATTTCACTAAGTCTTGGTAATCCGAAAATGGCTTTGCTTTGGATATCATGCTAGTTAAAGAAATCATATGTTAATGGAATGTGTAATTATAACCTACATAAATCAACCAAGGGGAGGTTGTGTGACTAAACTACAACCACTCGAAGTTGTTAGAATTGGTATTTGAGAAATCGAAGTCAATCATAATCTTTCTACTTTACGAAACTACTTGCCAACTTAAATTGACATCATTGAGATGGCATGACATTAGGAAAGGGTGGACTTTAAAATGCGCATGCTATCTCCTTAGTGCCAAAGATGCTTACTTAAGGGTTAAGGAGCTATCTATCATATATTATTATGGCAAGTTTACCACATGTTCAAATATTATTTATCAATGCTAAAATGAAGTGGATTCTTGATCTTAGATGGTAACATTCGCATAATTGAACAACTTGTTTAGAATCTCTTTTCTTGGTCACCTATATTATATATATATATATATATAAGTATTTATATTTTATAAGAAGTTTGAAGAAAATTAATCCCAAAATGATTAAAACCTCCGATTAAAGTAAAACAACTATTCATTATTAGAAACATTTGTGTCCACGGATCGATACTTGGTTCTTACCAATACTATTCTACATATACGATAGGTACACTTCCTATTTTGTGTGTGTTTAGTCTTTGTAGAAATCACTTTTATAAATTTAAAACACGATCTTGTGCAAAAGCAACTCATTCCATCCTTTTATATTTTATACCACACACACGCACACATCAGTTAGATTTAGTAGTTTTGGTTTGTTATTTTCAGGTTTACGCTGGTTGTGTTAGTGTGCATGTACTTACAGGTGTATGCATACTAGAGGCTCTAACAGGTCATCACCCAAGTTATTGATCCCGAGATTGACAGAACGCTTCGAAGAAACCGAGTTTTACTTAGAGAGAACAAGCTTCTTGGTTCTCCAACCGTATCAAACAGCAACATGGATTCACCAGTTCCCACTTCGGGGTCAAACAATCCCGACTAAACCTCCACCAAATCCACCTCC